>NC_066568.1:5520217-5642717 GCF_024679095.1 Eriocheir sinensis
ATCCTCAACGTGCTATTTTTTTCTGTTTTACTTCCTATTCCCCTTTACTTTCTTACTCTATCTCTGTTATAATTACTACACAACATTTATATTCAAATATTTGAAGAGTGATTTTGCAAACTTTTCCACTTTCTATATTTTTTTACTGCATTAACACGGCCTTCTTATTGTTGCTGTTGCTTAATGCATCACACATCTTTCCTTTAAAAACTGGTTAAACATAAATTTGCAAAGGTGTTCCTTTCTTTTTTTCTCTTTTTCTTTACCTTTGCCTGGATTACACCACTGCTGTATGCCTGAGACTCAAAGGGAGACTGACTAGAAACTTTTCTCAGTGCCAATTTAAAAAAAATTCCAAAGTGCGTAATATCTCTCAACTCATTAGAAAAATCCTAACATCATAATAGGAGACACAAGAAAAAAACTAATTGATAAAGAGATGAATAAACGAGGCAAAAATAAAGTAAATAAAACTAAAAACTAAAAAAAATCCACATTCCCGTACTATAATACGACTATTTAGGGTAGGCGGTGGCCGAAGTGATAACGTACTGGACCCACATTCGCCGCGTGATGGACGACGCGGGTTCGAATCCTCACGCTACCACTCGGATTTTTCAGTCACCGCCGAGTGGCTTAAAACTACCCACATGCTGTCCTGAAGACCACCCATCAACCTGGACTCTAGAGGAAGCCGTCCAAGCGAATCAAGAACGAGTTCCGGGGGGCAGCATGAGCCAATGCAAGATGGCGCCACTATAAATACTCGCCTGCGCCAGAACGGGCTGGGCCGACCATCAGGCCCCACCTGGAAGAAGCCTTGGGCCGACCATCAGGCCCCACCGGGAAGATGCCTACCGGCGCAATAGGCAACAACGTAAAAAAAAAAATAAATAAATAAATAAAAAAAAATCTTTATTTTTGAGCCCTTCAGCTGCTGCCGTTACTGCAGAAAAGTAAATAATAATCCATCACTAATACCACAACGTGCAAATCAATATATATATCTTTTGGTCTGCCAAGTCTCAAAGCTCTTCAGATTATGTTGGACAGGTCGTGATTATTTTTTCATAAGGTAGAGACGAAATACCTGATATTGGTCTTGAATTTAATGCCGCAAAACCGGACCAGAAGAATATTTGAATCCTGTTTGAGGTGCTGCTAATTAATTTGTACAGGTGCCGTTTTCTTCACCTTATGCTATTGCTGTGACTGTATTACTTACTTATTCATTCGTTTATTTATTTAGTCCGTTCGTTCGTTAGTTTGTTCGTTAGTTAGTAAGCTAGTTAGATAATTAGTTGGTTCGTTAGGTATTTAATTAGGTTAGCAAGGTTGACTGATTGTTAGAAGCAGAGACATAAACATTATATATGGTTAGGTATATTTAGATACCTAATTAATTACTTAGGTACTTAGTTGGCATATTAGTTAAAGTGGAGAAAGTTAAGAAAGACTGATGATGATGATGATGATGATGATGATGACATAGTTTGGTAGTAATGTTAGTCAATTAATCAGTTACTTACTAGGTTTGTTCACTTATATTTGTTCATTTACATATTTATTTACTTTTCGTGTGTGTGTGTGTGTGTGTGTGTGTGTGTGTGTGTGTGTGTGTGTGTGTGTGTGTGTTCAGTTGGCAAAGATCTCCAATTCTGGGCACAGGTATGGTGATCGATTGGTGTAAAGGTGCCACCGTGCTCAGGTTTGGACACACACACACACACACACACACACACACACACACACACACACACACTCAAGAAGGATGTGAGGGTAGCCAGTTTTTCCTAAGGCGAGCTGATGTTAATGAAATTTCTCGTCCCAACATCCATCAAACCTTAACAAGTACTGTGATCTCTTCTTGATGCTGTCTGTGTCTGTCTGTCTGCCTGTGGGTATGTATGTATGTATGTATGTATGTGTGTGTATATATGTATGTATTTCTTTTCATACATGTGTGTGTGTGTGTGTGTGTGTGTGTGTGTGTGTGTGTGTGTGTGTGTGTGTGTGTTTTAATCTGTCTGCTTCAATTTGTCTTTTCTGTTATTTTTGTCTTTTTGTTTCATAAATCTGCTCGTCTTTGTGTGTCTTTCTGTCTGTACGTATATCTCTTCCCGTCTTTTTTTTTTTTTTTTGTCTACCTTTGTGTTCATTTACTAGCTCCTGTCTTTGTATATCTAAATCTGTTTGCTCATGTTTTCTTTCCTTTTCTGTCTGATCCTGTCTTTGTTTTCTGTCTTTGTCTTTGTTCAAATTATTCTATCTCTCTTCCTAACATTCTGTCTGTCTGTTCAAATAATTAACGCTCCCTATATTTGTCTGATTTACTTTGTCTATCCTTCTGTCTATCTTTCTATTCGCACCACTTCACGATTTCCTAATGCTTGGGAGGATACAGGAGCGAAAAGTAGCGAGTTGTCTTTTTTTATTTTTTTGTATGTGCAGCTTGATGCCTTAAATGGAACGCCTTCCACCTTATTATACAGTACCTTATATAATAATAGGAAGGAGTCCGAATGCTCTGGTCTCTGTGTGTGTGTGTGTGTGTGTGTGTGTGTGTGTGTGTGTGTGTGTGTGTGTGTGTGTGTGTTTGTCTGTCAGTCAGTCCACACACTAGACTTCCTCCTTATGTTTGGGGACAAGAGCGAAAGGTAGCAGGGGTTTTTTTTTTTTTTACCCTTTTTTTTGTGTGTGGTGTGATAACGGCATTCCTCATCACCTTATTATCCATCATCTTGCCTAACACAATGAGTTTTTATGATGTTTTGTCTGTTTGTGTGTGTCTGTCTGTCAGTTTGCCTATCTGTCTGTCTGTCTGCACACTGGACTTCCTGATGTCTGAATGTAAGAAGGATATGTAGTTTTCTGGATTTTTCAATGCTCTAGTAATTGGAAACTTGAGGAACAGAACAAAAATTAATGGAGACGTTTGAAAGAGGTATATGTTCTGCAGTGAAATGATATAGACTGATGATGACG
This sequence comes from Eriocheir sinensis, assembly GCF_024679095.1. Classification (NCBI taxonomy): domain Eukaryota; kingdom Metazoa; phylum Arthropoda; class Malacostraca; order Decapoda; family Varunidae; genus Eriocheir; species Eriocheir sinensis. The sequence continues at coordinate 5,523,203 of NC_066568.1, forward strand.
ATGGTGGTGATGATGATGATGATGATGATGATGATGATGATGATGATGGTGATGATGCTGTTATAAGTAGAATTCTATGCATCGTTATTATCCAAAGTATCACCAAACACTGAGAACTAGTCTAGACGTCCTGGCTGGCTGTCATATTAGGCTACAAGAACGAGACGGCTAGTTTCCTTTTTTTCACAATATGCTAATCCGCACACGAGACTACGTTATGTGGGGGTACGAGAACGGAAGATAGCTGGTCTCTTTCCCTTTTTTTTTTTTTTTTTGGGGGGGGGGGGGTGGAGTATATATCTTATTAGGGATACCAATCACTACAAAGTCTGATGAATTATTAAGACTGCTTTGGACTAATAAGTACCAAACACTGGGCACCTCTGGGAAGCAGACAATGTTGCGCTAACTCAAACTTGAAATTACAATAAGCTGAGGTATAATGAGAAGCAAAAGTATATTGATGTTAAATTTCTCGTCCTGATTCTCTCTCTCTCTCTCTCTCTCTCTCTCTCTCTCTCTCTTATCTAAGGGAATGTGTGGATGCTACCTCTGCACGCCTTCTCAGCATCCTTACTTAAGTTTGTCCTGACCACCAACCACACACTCGAAAGATTTGGGTACAAGTTTTTCTTCTTCCTGGTGTGTGTGTGTGTGTGTGTGTGTGTGTGTGTGTGTGTGTGTGTGTGTGTGTGTGTGTGTGTGTGTTTAAGATGATGGAATTCACTGCTCCTTCATATCATCAATAAAGTCTTATCCGGTACTAATCTGGCTTGGTGTGCATTTTTCGCTCCACACCTCACACTATTATTTACCCACCCTCCTGCCTACTATTATACAGCCTAATATTATGGTACGCCCATTTATAATTCCAACGCTGATGTGAAAATATGATAAAGATGTTTTTCCTTAATCACTCCATTGCCTAATCTTCTCACACCTCACCACACACAAGGAGAATTTCGTGCTTACAAGCAACACCTTTCCTCTCATGCACCTGTTCTTAATTACAAAGGTAGTGTGAGGACAAGAATAATTAGAGGCATTTAGAAGAGCTTATCAAATCCTTCTTATCTCTAATTAACCAGTTGATAATTACGAAAGTGACTGCTGTTGTTTCTACCACTTCCTATCCTTAAACACACACACACACACACACACACACACACACACACACACACACACACACACTGAGGACAAGTTTTTTTTCTTACGTGGCATATCTTGCGCCCTAATGGAATTCCTCGCTCCATTCCTGCCATAATAGGCGATGCATGATTAGGATGATAATGTTTTTGCCTCCTAATTGAGGCGTTCCTGGGGGTAGGTGTGAATAATGGGACGAGAAATGTGCGAGACAGACACACTAAGAATAAATATCAAGAGGAAACAAGAAAGACAATTTAAGAAGATGATGATGATAATGCAGAAGAAGAAGAAGAAGAAAAAGAAGAAGAAGAAGAAGAAACAAGATGATGATGATGATGTTGATGAAATACATGCACACGAATAATGCAGAAATATAAATCATAACCCAAACATAATAATAATAATAATAATAATAATAATAATAATAATAATAATAATAATAATAATAATAATAATACCCACCTATAAAAACATGATGAACAGGTAGTGCACAACACCTGCAGAGGACCTCAGCACACCTGCCGGGTACCTGATTGAAGAGAAAAAGGACGAGGACGAGGAGGAAAAGGAGAACAGAGTGGAGAGCAGGGAGGAGGAGGAGAGCTAAGTGGAAAAGGAGGAGGGGGAGGAGGAGATGCAAGAGAATAAAAAATAAAAAATATTCACACCTGATCCACTAAATCAAAACTGTTAGAAATTTTCAATAAGCATTAGTAGCAACCCTGAAAGGTAAACAAATAAGTAACAGCTTTGTGCAATGATTGATAACAAAACCAAGCGTGATGTTAAATTCAAGATAATAACAAAACAAAAAAAAGAATATATCACAAACTGCCTTATTTTAACTCAACCATCAGCTAACGGTTACCATCTTGGAGTCGAATATTCAAATCTCCTTCACTATCATAGCACATTTTCCTAGAATGTCACAAGCTTGGTCTCATCAATATAAATCTTGACAAAAGTGGTAGGCTCACCTATTGTATTTACCTTTGTATTTTTCCTTTGCTTCATCGTGGCTGCAAGTATTCGTCACTGGAGTTAGGTCGGCGTCTCTTGACTGAAGGGGCTGCCGTAGTTAGTGGTGGTGAAGGGTTGCAGCAGTAGTGTCACGGTGTTGTAGTATCTTCATTGTTCCACATTAGCTCCGGAAGGTAAGGCGTTAAGAGCCACGAAAGAAAGAACTCGCGATGTTTGTCTTGACCATGGCTACGCGAAATAGCCTGTGCACCGGTAGTGGCCCATAGAGGTACCCATAGCGCCTTCTCGTCCCTAGTAAACACCACGCAATAAGGCCTACAGGGCCACGTGTTGCTATGGTTACTGACTGGCAGTTACTTCTGAAGTGCATATGTATCACGCAGTACTATTGGCTGAAGGAGAAATATCAACCTCATACAATAGCCCTTCCGTGGGAGTGTGAAACTATGCTACTATGCTACGAGCCAGTGGTTGAATAACTTTAAAATAACATTGAATAACTATAAAATCATCGTAACTGCAAGGCGTTAGTGAATCTGGTCCATGGGTGAAAGGCTAGTGTTATCGTACCTGTCTCGTACCTGTTGGCATCAGTGAAGACAGGTGCTCCCGCGCTGTCCCTCGCTGTCCCGCGTAGAACCTGTGACTTTGTACTTACCTGAGGAAGGGAGAAGAACAGGGGTGAGCATGTATGTTATAGATGAGGTTCGAAGTCAGATGTGAGGTGCTTAAAACTCAGTAAATTAGTGAAAACTAAGGAAATGAAAACTAGAAAATTAAATTAAAACGCAGTGATAAGTATTGAGAAATGAAACACGTTGTAAAGTATTTAATGAATGGTTTGAAATGCTCAGTCATGTCAACAAAATCAATAAAACAAAAATTAAACTAGGTATTAAATAATTGAGTGCAAAAGCAAGCTAATGTATTAACTAACAAATTATCTGAATAACTAAACGAATAGAAAAGTAGGCATTATATAAAACTGTCAATACAGCAAACAAAAAATATATTTGAGAAATCAATAATAATTACTATAAAACAAATCATAAAGCAAGATCAATAGCACACACACACACACACACACACTTACCACACTGAAGAGATGGATGTCGCTGGTGGATGAACCGTTGAGGGGATGAATCGTGGGGATGGATGGGGACGTGACATCTTCCCCTTCCTTCCTTCCTTCCTCACTCCAGCACACTACCACCACCACCATCACCACCACAACACCGCGCCAACCATCACCACTTGCACCCCCGCCACCATCGCCCCAACCATCACCACCACACCACCGCCACCACCACCACACTTCACCACCACCACCACCATCCTAACTATCATTAAGCATCACCACCCTCACCACCATCTTAACATGACCCTATCCATCACCACCACCTACAATCCACCGCCCTAACCATCACCACCTTCACCGCAACCATCACCAAAACTATCCCCATCACCATCACTACCACCACACCACCCTACCGCCCTAACCTTCACCACCAACTTCACCACCACCATCACCGCCAACAACACAACGCCCTAATCATCACCACCTTCACTAGTGTCCATATCCATCTCTCGTCACCCACCACGCACACACCTGCAAATGACAGAAAAAACATAACTGAAATTAGATAAACATGGCACACTGAACAATGTTTTACTTAAATGGTAAAGAGAAAAAAAAGTCACGTAAAGGTAAGCACTGGAGTCAACAGATATCCAGTGCCTCAAATACATAAAATCATGGCCACTGAATTCCGCGCTTTACACCAGCTATAGACAGCCTAGTACTATGCCTACTACCCTATACAAAACACCAGCAGCCTAACCAGCAACACCCCGCATGCAACAAAGGAACGGGTGGAGGGTATTGAGATGGAAAAGCCACAAGCAGAAGCAGCAGGAGATGTAGAAGTGAGAAAGCATTTATTCCTGGCATCTGGTACGCCACCCCGATGGAGACTGGGTGCGTAATGAAGGCATACTGAAGGTGTGTCTGTGTCAGTGGGTGAGAGTGGGTGGAGGTGAAAGGCAGAGGGGAGTAGACCACCATATGACCCTTTCTCATATTTTTTTCTGCATGCGGGGAGTTGCTGGTTGATTGGTGGTATTATGAGAGCACAAAGGACTATGGTAAGCTGTGTATAGTTGGCGTGATATTTGACAGCACTAAGAACAGAATCTCACCGGCTTGATTCAAACACAAATTCCTCGGGTCATGAAGTTCACTGGCTTTTGTTGTTGTTTTGAACTGTAGTGTTTCCAGATTGTCGTACTCAGCACATTGTATTTGCCTTTTTTTGACCCATAAATGTACTATCACCTACACAAATAACAATATTCAATCATACTAATTGCTAAAAACGTTGATTATTTAAGTTTTTAGCGAGTGGAAGAGAAATATCGACATTCATAATGACGGGTCAAATCATCGTAGTTTCGAGTAATTATCGCACATATGGAACGCTGCCACGCTGGTGCTGCCATCATGCAGCGCTCTCCGCAAGCCCCTGACATCCAATATGGCGTAGATAGTTCCATGTTGCACACAGCCTAGCCCGAACCCTTCCACCCTTTACATCGCATTAATTTTAACCTGCTTTCATCACATCTCAAGCCCAAGAAATAAAGAATTGAAAAGCATTGACGTAAAGAACACGAGCGCGTTTTTACACACACACACACACACACACACACACACACACACACACAGGTAATAAAAAAAATAAAGCCCAATTGTTGGTTATTGTGAAGGTGGAGGTTAGTGAAAGTAATTTAAAAATACTGAAAAAAAAGGGGCAGGCTCGTTTTCAATAATTATCGTACTTTTAAATAGCTCTCTCTCTCTCTCTCTCTCTCTCTCAGCCTACCTATATCAACCTACCTACTTAAATATGTACGTACCTATCAAACGTGTCTTATTATGGTAAAAATAAATAAATAAATAAAAACTAAATATTGAATCACAAACTAACCGAATCCAAACACGTGCTTCCTACGGCTTTATCAAAGGCATTATTTACTCACCTCTTCACCCCTTGTAACGCCTCTTCACACGATGGTCATTACGCAATACTTCGCAGCTCTTGACGCACTTATTACCGCCCTATCACTTAAATTATCACGTTAGTCCATGCACGCGTCGATCACACGTCCACTCGTCATCATCGTCATGTCAACACTGGACCTCAGCAGGGAACAGGGATGTCACGATATCCTACTCAACAAACTAGAGTTCCCTATTTCTAAAGCATAATGACTGCACAAAGCCCTTTATAATTAACACTTTTAGCAATAAATATAAATCGCTGTCGTTAGTTTTGTGGGTGAGACGGTTTATAGCCTGAAATCGGAAAAAATGAGAAGCTGAGAACGACAATCTAGAAACGTTGACACTGGTAATCGTTTTCGCTTCTCTTGTCCAAATGCCTCGAATTTGGAATGCACTTCACTAATTTTCCTTTTTCTTTAATAATACACCTTTCCCATGCTCCAAAACCTTTCATTAATACATTTTACGAGCGTTATTTTTTTTCTATTTCATTATCTTCTTTGTCGTCGGTTTGCTTTGTAGTTCTTGAGTTTTTGAGAGTTTCGTCACAAACAATTACTCTCTCTAATAATAAATCTTTCCATCCTCATAAATATACCCCGAACACTCATTAACTTCATTTTTTTAAGGTTTGGTCTGTTTTCATGTGGTAATAGCAAGGATATATTTGTTTTTCAGTTAAGTTATGCGACGAAGCCAGAATGCAAGGCTTGAGACAACATGACCATAGATTTAAATTTCCTTATCAAATCAATGCTTAACTCCCCTTATAATACCATGAAAAAAAAAAGTTAAAATATACAAAAATCTCGAGTAACACAAAATCAAATAAGATGACATATATAATGAAGCCAATTATCCATATCATTAAGCGAGCCTTCAACACCTCAATCATATACATTTATCTCGGCTATTATGCAAGACTGACCTTATCAAATACCACAAAAGGAGAACACTAAATAAAAAGCAACCTCTAACACTAAAAACTAAATTATATCAAGCTGTTTACATAATCTGCCCCCTTCCTGTTTAGATCAAGCACGCGACCTTCTCTTCCAACACAAAAACCTTATTTCTACCTATTTCTTGCCCCCTTCCATACCTGGGCAAGGACTGGAGCCTCAGGGTATGGCAGGGCAGCAAAAACAATGCCCCTAAACTTGTCAAAGCAATGGTACCCTTCATAGTAATGGGAGCGTACCCTATTTTTTGTTTCCATATTAGGCTATGAAATTATTCTGCTCCCTTTGCATAATTAAACCCTATCCTTGTTTGCCATGATTTGCCTTTATCTATTTTATCTATCCATCTATTATTAGCATCACTATATTATTTTAGGTATTATTAGGCTATCAAATTATTCTTGCTTGCCAAAATTCTACTTTTTTTTCCTATATAGCCTATTCCATCTATTACTGTTCATTATTACTATTATTTTAGGTAATATAAGACCGGGTAGTATATCATTGTTACCCCTGTATTCTCATTTGGTAATCCCTATCCATTCCTTGCTTCCTATAATTCCCTCTCTATTTTATCTATCTATCCATTCTTACAGTTAGCCTACTATATTATTTTAGGTACTATTAGACTATTATATTATTCTCTTCCCCTTGTATTCACCCTGTCCTTGCTTGCCCTAAATATATCCTTTAACTTCTCATAGTAACTGCATATACTACTTGTGTGTGTTTTACCGTTAAGTTTAAATTCTACGTTTAAAATGTTCCTTGTGTGATTTTGTGGGTCATAATTTAGTTGGTTACGTAATTAAACACCATCCTTGCTTGCTCTAATCATATCCATATTCTCTTGTACGGACGATGTAATTGGGTTTTATATATCATTTAGTTCAGAATGCTACGTTAAAATGTTTCCAAGGCAATTAGATTTAGTGGTGAAGCTACATAGTTTAATCTCAGTCCCTGCTTACCCTATAATCATATCCTTCATTTTCTCTCATACGGATTGTACATATATTTTTATTATCATTTACTTTAGCATTCTACGTTTAAATTCTCCCTGAGGCGATGTAGAGAGTCATAATTTACGTTGTGTAGATATGTAATTAAACTCTGTCCTTGTTTGTCCTAATTATATACCCTTCATCTTTTTATTTATTAGATATACGTGTGTTTTTACGGTCCTGTTGAGAATTCTTCGGGTAAATTGTTCCCTACGAGGATTATTATCAGAAACATTAGGTAAGTCATACTGGTTCAGGCAAATACTTTCTTCGTTTGCGCTTATTTGACCTTTTCTCTCAGTCTTTCCTCTTATTTTCTTATTCTTCTTGTGATTTTACTGTATATTTGATGATTTCATGATATAACCTTACGATTTGTTTTGTACGACCTTAACTGAGAGAAAAGGAATAGAAGGAAGAATATAATATAAAACAGAATTATATAACAAAAACGTTCCTTCTGTAATTAATCTTAACACATACATAATTATATACAGCAGGCAGTCACAAAAGTATTTTCTCTTATTATTTCTTTCTGGAATGCTTGTGTGTATAAATTCTTCATTCGTAACAAAAACAAAAGAAAAACATTATTGAAAACTGTCCATAAATATATATTACTCTCAACACAATTATATACAACAATCAGTTACATTACCTATAATCTCTTCTTATCTTCTTCTCTTCATCTTGTGTGTGTGTGTGTGTGTGTGTGTGTGTGTGTGTGTGTGTGTAATAAATTAGTCACTCATAATAATAATAAAAAACATAACTGAAAAAATCTTCCTTGTATAATTAATCTCAACACATACAATTATATACAGTTACAATAGTATTTTCTCTTTTAACTTAATACACACACGCACGATATTGCACCAGCCGCATACGACATCGCGCGTGGCAAACAACGATAACAATAATAACAAAAACAGACTACTATATAGATTACTTAAAATATTGCTCAGTTTGCTACAAGGAGGAGGAGGAGAAATGAATATGGAAGGGAAGGGAAGGGAAGGGAAGGGAAGGGAAGGAGAGGGAAGGAAAGGGAAGGGAAGGGAAGGGAAGGGCAGGGAAAGGAAGGGGAAGGGAGAGAAAGGGAGAGGAGGAGGAGAAGTAACAAAAAAAACTTATTATACATCATTTATTACATTACTGAATTTGCTTCAGGAAAAATTATGGAGGAGGAGGAGGAGGAGGAAGAGAGAAAAGTAGAAGGAAGAACAGATTTAACGAAGAAAAACAAAGGAACAGAGATAAATATAAGAGGGAGAGAGAAGGAAAGGAGGTAAGGATAAAAAAATATGTATAAATGGAGGGGAAAATAATGAGAGAGAGAGAGAGAGAGAGAGAGAGAGAGAGAGAGAGAGAGAGAGAGAGGGGGGGGGGGGGATTATATGGAAAGGGAAGAAACGAAAAGGAGAATATTAACAGAAAATGGGAAAAAGTTATCGAAGTGAGGAAGACAATATACACAAAATAAGAAAAACGAAAATAACGAAGAAAGAAAGAAGGAAGGAAAGTGGGAGGAGGGGAAGGAGGCAAATAAGTAATATATATACGCTCACACAAACTCTCCTCAAACAATCCATATATCAGAGTTGTGTAAAATATTTATAATCTAGACAAACTTGCTCCTACATTCATGAACTGCGCGACAAATACATTATCTTTAACATAATGAAAGGATGGCATACACTATTCTTATAACTATTTAAACTATCACTATATCTGTACTAGTTTCCCCGTATTAACAATCCATATATCAGACTTGTGTGAACTACTTATAATCTAGACAAACTTACGCATTCATGAACTGTGCAACAAATACATTATCTTTAACATAATGAAAGGATGGCATACACTATTCTTATAACTATTTAAACTATAACTATATCTGTACTAGTTTCCCCGTATTAACAATCCATATATCAGACTTGTGTGAACTACTTATAATCTAGACAAATTTACGCATTCATGAACTGTGCGACAAATAAGTTATCTTTAACATAATGAAAGGATGGCATACACTATTCTTATAACTATTTAAACTATAACTATATCTGTACTAGTTTGTCCCGTATTAACAATCCATATATCAGACTTGTGTGAACTACTTATAATCTAGACAAACTTACGCATTCATGAACTGTGCAACAAATACATTATCTTTAACATAATGTAAGGATGGCATACAATATTTTTATAACTATTTAAACTATAACTATATTTGTACTTGTTTCTCCGTATTAATTATGGTAAAGGGAAGTTATACCAGCACGTAAACAAATTAATATATGCTGTGAATAAGTATAAAGTATGTTTGTGTATTGGTATATAATAAAACAATGAATATGAAGCCATTAAATTACTATTCTCTATATATAAAGCTATTTTCATTTAAGTTTTGTCTATCAAATGAAAGGAGAAACTGACATCTCGTAAACTATTAAATGTTATGAAAAGACGAAAATATATTAGTTTGATATAATAGTAAACTATGAATAGGAAGAAATTTTTGTTATAGTATTATATATATATTAAATTATTTTCAGTTACTATTTTCCTCCATTGAACGAGGGAAAATATAACATCTAATCTTATAAATTCATAAATATGGGCACTGGAAGGGAGGAAAACATTTATTACATTTTTAATCGTTTTCTCTCCTGTTTTCTGGTGCACTTGAAGGGAGGAAAACATTTATTACATTTTTAACCGTTTTCTCTCCTGTTTTCTGGTGCACTTGAAGGGAGGAAAACATTTATTACATTTTTAATCGTTTTCTCTCCTGTTTTCTGGTGCACTTGAAGGGAGGAAAACATTTATTACATTTTTAACCGTTTTCTCTCGCCTGTTTTCTGGTGCAGTGGGAGGAAAATATTTATTGCATTTTTAACCGTTTTCTCTCCTGTTTTCTGGTGCACTTGAAGGGAGGAAAACATTTATCACATTTTTAACCGTTTTCTCTCGCCCGTTTTCTGGTGCACTGGAGGGGAGGAAAACATTTATTACATTTTTAACCGTTTTCTCTCTCCTGTTTTCTGGTGCACTGGAAGGGAGGAAAACATTTACTACATTTTCAACCGTTTTCTCTCTCCTGTTTTCTGGTGCACTTGAAGGGAGGTAAACATTTATTGCATTTTTAACCGTTTTCTCTCGACTGTTTTCTGGTGCACTGGAGGGGAGGAAAACATTTACTACATTTTCAACCGTTTTCTCTCGACTGTTTTCTGGTGCACTGGAGGGGAGGAAAACATTTACTACATTTTCAACCGTTTTCTCTCGACTGTTTTCTGGCACAAACACATGACGAAGGGAGAGGACAGCACATCATGATTCGATTTATAATGCAGTGTAATAGAAAAAAAAAGCATACACTGCCATATGTTTAAACTACTTTTTTCATTATAAAATACCGCGAGAGAAAAGATACCTTGTAATAGTTTAGATATATTCAATTATAGAAACGGCAGGAAATATATTGATCTACTATTCAATCACAAAGTAGCTATGTATCTGCATTTTAAATCTCGTAATGTAGTTTTGTAATCTTCGGTAATCTAGTATTTTAGCTATACTGTATATATTTGTATTAACAAAGATACCTTGTAATTGTTTAGATTATTCAATTATAGAAAATATCTGCATTTTAAATCTCGTAATGTAGTTTTTAATCTTCGGTAATATAGTTTTTTATTATACTGTATATTTATTAATTAAGAAAAGATCCCTAAAAGTTTAAATATATTCAACTATAGAAAAGGCATGAAATATATTGATCTACTATTCAATCACAAAGTAGCTATGTATCTGCATTTTAAATCTCGTAATGTAGTTTTGTAATCTTCGGTAATCTAGTATTTTAGCTATACTGTATATATCTGTATTAACAAAGATACCTTGTAATTGTTTAGATTATTCAATTATAGAAAAGGCAGGAAATATATTGATCTACTATTTAGTCATAAAGTAGCTATGTATCTGCATTTTAAATCTCGTAATGTGGTTTTATTATTTCAGTAATCTATAGTATTTTAGCGATTTATATCTGTATTAACAAACTAGTAATGTAGCAACGTATCTATCAAGAATCTAACAATGCAACTGTCTGTATCAATAATCTAATATATACAAATAAATTTTTATCAACATCGTTCACAACTGTAACACAAGAAGATCAATAAGATGCAGTTTTGAAAGTATCTCATCAGCAGCATTGTAACAACTTCAGACTGAGAATAATACCGGCAAAAAGTTTGATAAATGTCCATATTAATTATACAGTATTTTTCTCTGCGTCAGAAGTTTGATAAATGTTTGATAATTGTACAGCATTTTTCTCTTCGTGTAACAATCCTAAACATTAATATTTGTCTTATTTACTCAATAATTCAATAGATTTCCCTAAGTGATATATTACCTCCTTCCATTCTTCAGGGCTTCTCTCCTTCTCCTCCTCCTCCCTCCCTCCCTCCCCTCTATCACACACCAGATATACAAAACAGAACTCAATCTTACATCACTTAATCATTAATATTTTCTTTCCTCAGCAATGATATATGTACAATTTCTATAAATACTCTCACAACTAGTTTCCCACGTTCTAGTAATTACAAATGAGTGAAAGGAGGGAAAAATAAGTACGAATTTCGACAGCAGACTTCACGTTAATCATGAATAGATTTTTACAGGAATTCTTTTACCTTCCCCTTCACACAATCTCATTTACTGTAATTACTTTTTGAAGAAGGAAAACAACATACATTTTTAACAATATTAATAATAGACAACATTATTTATTCTCCTTTCACAATGTTCTCATAATTACTTTAGTTATTCTCTATGTGAAAATTGAGAAAAATGTATATATTTTTTAATAACAATAAAAATAACTATACAATCTTGAACAACTGTATAATAACTTTACTTTAATTCTCCTTTCACATATTCTCATAATTACTTTAGTTACAAATTTTTAATAACAATATTCATAATAGCTATAATTATAAATATTTGTGATAACTTTTAATTCTCCTTTCAGAGATTTCCATAAATACTACAACTACTCCGTGTGAAATGGGAGAATAAACTTTTTTTTTTTTTACTTAATCAAATAAATTCTCCTAACTTTTTTTTATCATACTCTTGTCAACACTATAATTGCTCTTGTACGAAAACGGAAACATATATACTTTTTTTCTATGATACACTTCACTTGTAAACTTCCGTATATAACAAAGATAATTATTAAGGGGCATGCAGGACTTTAGGAAAATACTAGATCATCTCTCCTATAATATTCACAATCTTTATATAAATACTTTAATCTTTCACGTCCTATATCAATAACTCGCTTCCTAAAACCATAAATTATCTCCCTCTATAAACACACTTCCCAGTCTTTTTATAAACACCCAAATCATCCATGTTCCTTAATGACTATCTTCGTTAAACAATGAATTATCTTACCAATAGCTTACAATCATCACAACCACTTCAATCTTGCATTACCTTCAGAATGACCTTTTGACCTTATCTTAATCCTGAGTCATGGCCGAGACTAGACGATTATTAAGCCTTACGTGAAACAGACAACAGCGTATTAAGTCTACAGGTAAACAGACAACAGCGTATTAAGTCTACAGGTAAACAAACAAGCATTACAACCAGGTACGACGCAGGTATACTCTACAGGTAGCGCGCGAGATAGCAGAATCCAGGTAAGACTTTATAGGAGAAAGATACGGCACTCGGTTGATCCTTTCCGCGCGCCGGGTCACACCTCTCCTATTCCCTTCCCTTCTGACCCTTCCCTTAGTTTATCTTACGGATGGGGAGACACCAAAGGGAAGAAAAGAGAGAAGGGAATGAAAGGGAGAAGGGAATAAAAGGGAAAGGGAATGAAAGGGAGAAGGGATTGAAAGGGAAAGGAAGGTAAATTACTTGCCCAAATTTCCCACACCTGTTTTACTTTCCCTTTCCCTTACTTTCCCTCCTCTTACTAATCAGACGGCTAAGGAAAGGAAAGGGAAAGGAGAGGGAAAGGACAGGTAGCTTAATCACTTTCCCAGGTAAATGATCTAAATGAGCTCTGTAACTGATTCACTTTCCCTTTCTTCCCTTTTCTTTCCCAAGCTTACAAAAACATAGACAGCGAGAAAAAGAAAATGAAAGGGAAAGGACAGGTAGATTAATTACTTTCCCAGGTAAGTGATCTAAATGAGCTCTGTAATTGATTCCCTTTCCCTTTCTCCCCTTTTCTTTCCTAAGCTTACCAGATCAAATACAGCGAAGGGAAAGGAAAAAGAGAAAGGAATGAAAGGGAAAGGCCAGGTAGATCAATTTCTCACAGGTAAATTCCTCAGGTGAACTCATTTATACCTAATTAACTCTCCCTTCCTTTCCCAGGCTTGCAGGGTTAAGGAAAGCAAAGGAAAGGTAAAGAGAGAAGGAAATGAAAGGGAAAGTGACAGGTAGATCAATTTCTCACAGGTAAACTCTCCAGGTAAGTTCTCCCTGAGCTAATTCACTTCTCTCCTTTCCCTTCAACTTCCCTCAACTTATACACTGAAGACGAGAAAATAGAAAAGAGAGTAAGAAAAGGGGCGAGGAAGAAGGAGAGGGGAGGAGGCAGGTAAGATAAGGGGGTATGGACAGGTAACAATCAAGGTGAAACTAATTATTTATCTTGTAAACTAAGGTGAGAAGATGAAAACACTCACCATATTAAAAATCATCCTCTTCCTCCTCCTCTTCTTCCTCCTGTTTCTTCCTTACTTCCTCTCCCTCTCTCACTCCTTCTCCTCCTCCTCCCCCGTTTTTTCTTCACTTTCTCTCCTTCTCTCACTCTTCCTCCTCCTCCTCCTCTTCATCTCTCTCCTCCTCATCCACGCACGGCGGTGACCTACCCGAGTCAAGACAAACAGAACTAAAAAAAGTCCAGCCCGTGTACAGCCGAGGCGACGAACCCGACGGAGTGAAGCAACGAACGAATCCCTGAAGCTTCGAACCAACGCTTTAAGGAGTCGAGGAGGAAAGGACCGCGACAACCCTCTAATCAACAACTTAACCTAATTTAACTTCAACTTTTTTTTTCTTTCGTCTCGATTGACACTTTATAAGCAAATGTAATTGGCGTAACTAATTTTTTCAACATTTTATATCGTCTGAAGAGCATTGCGTGGTTACTGTGTCTATTTTGCCATTATTAGGCTCAAAATTTGCCCCAAGACACTTTATAAACATTACTTAAAACGAGTCTCGGTCGCTTAAATCTAGTTGCGAGCGCTTTAGGATAAGTATCAATGACTGAACTCCAAGAAAACAAAGGGGCAGATAAATATGAGAGGGAACGATAGAACGTAACCAGGATGTTATGTCGCTAAAGTTACGATGACGGAACTAAAAATACGATCACTTAATTTGGGTTACGATCACCTCGAGCTACAATTGCTTAAGTTACAATCGCTTAAGTTATACAATCACTTAAGTTATACAGTCGCTTAAGTTACCATCGCTTAAGTTACAATCGCTTAAGTTATACAATCACTTAAGTTATACAGTCGCTTAAGTTACAATCGCTTAAGTTACAATCGCTTAAGTTGAGTTACGATTACGAAACTTGAGCCACAATCGCGATAAATGAAACTACGATCGCTAAACTCGAGTCACAACCGCTAAATGTGAGGCAGAAAACGCTACTTGTGGTCCCTCTGTCCTTCCGTGCACCAAAACGTTAATGTAAAACCAACCATTAGGCCATTAAAAACACTCTTCCTCCTCCTCCTCCTCCTCCTCGGCCTCACACTGGCGGCGTCCACAACCAACACCGAATAGGACTCGTGTGGGTCACCAAACAAACAAACAAGTAAACAAAGCAAACAACATTAAATCAAAGCTCCACCACCATCACGCTTCCTACCGTCCCTTCCTTTGCGTTCTTGAGGATCCTTCGACGAGGAACAGAACGTGGGGCTGGGGGAAGGATCATAGGATGGGGGATGAGGGTGAGGAAGGCCGCGGGAGGGGGAAGGGGACTGGGGGCGGAGGAAGGAGTGAGAGGAGTGAGAGGAGAAGGAGGAGGAGGAGAGGGAAGGATCGTGGGAGTGAGAACGGAAGAACTGAGATCGGTAGGAAGAGGAGGAGGAAGAGGAGGAGGAGGAGGAAGAACAGGAGCAGGGACAGGAGGAGGAATATGGCGCACTGCAAGAGGAGGAGGAGGTATAGGATGAGGCGTAAGAGGATGAAGATGAGGACGAGTGGGTCTGATCATCTGGTGCAAAGGAGTCATCTTCAGGATCATCATCGAGGTCCTGGGCGGGGTCGAGCAAGGCGAGGGGCTCCAGGAACGGCTTCATGTAGCGGGTCATCAGCGTGGCGCAGCGGCGGGCCTCACGACGCTCACGGCTTGAGTACAGTTCATCCAACCTGCCGGGATTCGAACCTTGGTACACACAAATCGACGGAGAAGCTAAGCGGAGTATAGTTCATCCAGTGTGCCGGGATTCGAACGCTTGTACAGAGAAGAGCCATAGAGGGAAGGGCTAAGTGTAGAGAGGTCGTATGAGGCTCAAGTACAGTTCATCCAACCTCCCGGGATTCGAACCTTGGTACACACAAATCGGTAGAGAAGCTAAGCGTAGGGAAGTTGAGTTAGGCTGGAGTAAAGTTCATCCAGTTGATTTTTCTTAACTATGAGAATCAAAAATTTATATCTCCGTCCAAAAAATGGAAATCAAAAGTCAAATTACCCACAGAACTTAATACTAATACGCCTTTTAAATCAAACTGGCGACACACAAACAGTAAACCAAAGTCCACCAAACAGCAGACATGACAAGGCATGAAGAAGACAGCACTCACAGCTCCTGCAGGGTGTCGTAGAGGCCGGGGCAGGGCAGGAGGGACAGGGCGGAGAGAAGGGCCGCCGTCGCCTGTACGCTGGCCCGGTGCTGGGTGATGTCGTAGCTCCCCAGGGACGTCTCGGCGATGTAGCGGGCCACCCCCAACACACGTCTGAGGGAGGAGGAAGGGGTATAAAGCAGGTAAAGGTAAGGTAAGGTAAGGTAAGGTAAGGTAAGGTAAGGTAAGCAAAGGTAAGGTAAGGTAAGGTAAGGTAAGGTAAGGTAAGGTAAGGTAAGGTAAGGTAAGCAAAGGTAAGCATAGGTAAGGTAAAGTAAGGTAAGGTAAGACAAGGTAAGGTAAGGTAAGGTAAGGTTAGGTAAGAGCCGCGCGTGGCCTCTGTGCTCATCTCCGTAAAGGAACTGGACTGCATGGGTCTGAGACAAGCGGAGACTACTTATAAAGGGAACTGGAGTGCATGGTTAGGTTAGGTTAGGTTAGGTTAGGACTATAAAGGAATTAGATGACATCATGATAACAGTTCAGGTGATGATAATAATAATAATAATAATAATAATAATAATAATAATAATAATAATAATAATAATAATAATAATAATAATAATAATAATAATAATAATAATAATAGTAATAATAATAATAATAATAATAATAGTAATAATAATAATAATAATAATAATAATAATAATAATAATAATAATAATAATAATAATAATAATAATAATAATATCACTGCTTACCTGTCCATAGTTCCCTTCTGCGCCGCCTTCAGAGCCAGGTGGTTCAGGAAGTACCAGCTGGTGGGGACGTAGAGAGCGAACCTGTGTAAGCGAAGCCAGGTAAGGACAGGTAATGTGTACAGAACAATTGGTAAGACTGGAAGCTTACAGTAAGTTTAGGATCAGTCCCTCCCGATGGGGTTAAGATACTATCCCTTCGAGGTCACCAATCTCAGTTCACACCGATAGAAAAGTGGGTTCGGAGGAGCGACTCCCCCCCCCAAAAAATATATGGGTTATGAATAGATTTCCTTAGTTTAGAGAAATTTCCTGTCCCCTAAAAAAAATGACCAGAACGACTGACCTCGCCACGATTTCCGCTAGCGTGGTTGTCATTTGTTTCTTGTTATTGCTGCTGATGATGATGGTGAGTAATACCGTCGTCCTTCGGTGAAATCTACCGTAGCTTTGGAATATCGTGAACACGTCAGAAAACCACGGAAATATGAGAACCACGCCAGCGGAAATCGTGGTTTGACTGAAGATCCACGGAAAATTTGCCCAGTGTAATAGCCCCTTAAGTAGATACATTTTGACGCAGCATCCCACCCGCGTGAAGCAGATACTGGGCCCCTCTTCTTATCTTTCTCACGCCCAAACTTCCCTTACATTCACTCTGCTCCTCTCTCACACACACACACACTCACACACACACACACACACACACACACACACTCCAATCATACTCATAGCCACTCACATCACACATACACTCCCCCCCACCCCCCCCCCCCCCACACACACACACTCTCCCCCTCACACTCACTCTAGCTTGGAGAGTAGCAGGACCTCCATACGTCTGAAGTGGTGGTGTTTGTAGGTGCCCCCGCAAATGCTCGCTAGCTCACTCACTCGCGGCAGCACGCTCTCCTCCTGTAGTAGTAGTAGTAGTAGTAGTAGTAGTAGTAGTAGTAGTAGTTGTGCAAGTTAGAACAACCAATTATAAAAGTAAATCTGATGCGCTATTTTTTTCTTCCTTCCTTTTCTCCTTCCTTCCTTCTCTCCTTTCCTCTTTCCTGTCTCTCCCTCTTTTAGTTTCAATCTCTTATCTCTCCTTATTTTCCGTTACCGTCTCTCTCCTCTCCATTTCTTTTCCTTATCCTTAGCTTCCCTTTCCTTCCATTCCCTTTTCGTCCCCTTACCCTCTCTCTCACTTTTCTTTATCTTCATCCTTATTTTTCCTTCCCTCTTCCCTGGCCCTCTCTGTCCTTCGTATATCTTTCCTTAGCTTTCCTTCCCTTCCCTTTTCTCTCATTCCCTTAGCTTCTCTCGCCCTTCTATCTCTCCTCCTCTTCCTTCCCTCCCCCACACTCCTTTCCTTAGCTTTCCTCACCTTCCTCTCTCTTTCCTCACGTTTCCCTCACTCCTTTCCCTTAGCTTCCCTCCACCTTCCCGTCTCTACGCCTTCCTCTTTCTCTTTTCTCACCCTCCTCTCTCTTTCCTCACCTTCCTTCCTTTCCCTCACCCTTTTCCCTTACTTTCCCTCCACCTTCCCGTCTCAACGCATTCCTCTCTCTCTTTCCTCACCTTCCTTTCCCTCACTTTTCCCTTGTAGCTTCCCTCCACCTTCCCGTCTCAACGCCTTCCTCTCTCTCTCTCCTAATCTTCCCTTCCTTCCCTCGCCTCCTCACCATCTTGGCCGCCACGAAGAGAGCGCAGAGGGACAGGAGCTGCAGACAGTCCTGAGCGAGGGGCGTGGTGGCCAGGAACCGATCGCTGAGGCCAACCGCGACGAAGACGGTCTCGGCGCCGAACTGAAGCTGCTGACTCACTTTTATCAGCCAGTGGACCAGGGTGCAGCGCATGTGTCGGGTGACCTGTCGGGGTAGAGAGAAGAGAAGGTTGAAGGGGAAGAGAAGGTTGAAGGGGAAAAGAGAGGTATAAGAAGGAGGAGGAAAAGAAAAGGGGGTGGAATGGGGTAAGAGGAGAAAGATGATGGGAAAAAGACCGGGTATTTCAAAGTAGGAAGAGGGGAAAAGGGAAGAAAGGAAGTGGAAGGAAAAAAGGGCAGATTTGAGGGTAGGGAGAGGAGGAGAAGGAAAGAGGATGGAACAGGGGTAAGAGGGGAAAGATGATAAGACGGGATATTTGAAAGTAAGAAGAGGAGAAAAGGGAAGAAAGGGAGTGGAAGAAAAAAAGGAGAAATCTGAGGGTAGGGAGAGAAGGAAAGAGGAAGGGTAGGTGTCGAGAGAGAAGGAATGGTAGGAAAAAAAGACGAGGGTAGGAAAATTAAGATTGGGAAGAAAGACAGTGGATATAGACTCCACTCTGTCCAAGAGAGCTGTGTGAGTGAAGCCCCCCCACAAGTGAGATGCATACTCCATACGAGGGCGGACAAGGCCTTTGTATATGGATAGCAACTGTGCGGGGGAGAAGAACTGGCGGAGACGATTTAGTGAGAGAGGAGAGGTGAAGTTTCTAGTTAAGATTTTGAGTTAAGGATAGACCGAGGATGCTTAGTGTTGAAGAAAGTGACAGCTGAGTGTTGTTGAAGAACAGGGGATAGGTGTTTGGAAGATTGTGTCGAGTTGATAGTTGGAGAAATTGGGTTTTTAAGGCATTGAAGGACACCAGGTTCCTTTTACCCCAATCGGAAATGATTGAGGTTATGCGTTCTGCAGCCTCCAGTCTGGAGTCTTGTAATTCCTGTTGAGAGGGTCTTCTGTTGAAAGAAG
The DNA here is from genome assembly GCF_024679095.1 of Eriocheir sinensis. Taxonomy (NCBI): domain Eukaryota; kingdom Metazoa; phylum Arthropoda; class Malacostraca; order Decapoda; family Varunidae; genus Eriocheir; species Eriocheir sinensis. The sequence continues at coordinate 5,542,682 of NC_066568.1, forward strand.
TTGAATAATGCAGAGTGGAGTCGTCAGCGTAGGAGTGGATAGGACAGTTTGTTATGGAAAGAAGATCATTGATGAGGGTATGAGGATAGAGGGGAAGAATGAGGTTATAGGGGAAATAAACTTATAAAACAAAGAGACTGCGAACTGAACGAAGGGAAAAAAGGATGTATGTCAGTGTTGAGAGTAAACCAAACGAAGAAAACAGAGAAAACACCGACATTTCAGCGCAGACCAAACAAAAAAAATTCACAGGAGAAAATCTAACAAGAAAAAGAAGAATTGGGAACCGAAGAAAGAGAAGAAAAGGATATAAATTATTTGAGAATAGAAAGTAAAACCACCCAAAGAAAACTGAGACACCACCAACATTTAAACGCAAACTGAACTGAAGGGGATGTACAAGGTTATAAGGGGAAGGAAATAATTAAAAAACTAAAAAGGATGGGAGCCGAAGAAAGGGAAGAAAAGAATATATTTGAGAGTAGAAAGTAAAATCACCCAAAGAAAACGAAGACACCACCAACATTTCAACGCAAACTGAACTGAAGGGGAAGTACAAGGTTATAAGGGGAAGGAAAATAATTTAAAAAAAGAATGGGAGCCGAAGAAAGGGAAGAAAAGAAGCAGAAAGTAAAACCACTCGAGGAAAACGGAGACACCACCAACATTTCAACACAAACTAAACTAAAACCATATCCATCCACCTGGGGCTGGTCCACCATGCAGTTCTGCACGTGGTAATGGGCCTCCGCCGCCCGTCTGTTAATGAAGATGTCGTCGGCGTACTGCAGGCCAACCACCGTCTCCAGGGGCGTAAGGGAGGCGGCGCCGTCCACCTCGGGGCCCTCCTCGCAGAAGTCCTGGTCCAGCACGGAGTCTGCCCCCAGCGAGGATCGGCGGGAGCTCTTGTCGAAGCCGAGCATCTCCTGACGAAGGGAGGAAGAGGAGGGATGAAGATGGAGGATGAAAAAAATATATGGGTCAAGATTCTTTTTTTTTTTTTTTTTTTTGGTAATGGGTGAGGTAGAGACAGAAGAGAGGGGCAGGGGCTCAATTTCAGAATGAGGATAAACGGGAAAGGACTTAATAAGAAAAGGAAGAATTAGGTCAGAGAAGAAGAATGAGAGCAAAGAGAAAGAATGAGGTTAAAACAGATTGAAGGAGCGAGATTTTTACTTTTTTCCTGGTTGAGGGTGAGGCAGAGACAGAAGACAGGGGCAGGGGCTCAATTTCAGAATGAGGATAAACGGGAAAGGACTTAATAAGAAAAGGAAGAATGAGGGCAGAGAGAAAGAATGAGAGCAGAGAGAAAGAATGAGGTTAAAACAGATTGAAGGAGCGATTTAAAAGGGGAATGACCTCTTTACCTAATAATGAAAATTCCACGTTAACATTGTACTTCAAAACACTCAAACCAAAACAAAAAAAACTGTCAAATAGAAGAAAAAAAAGAAAAAAGCGGCAATAAGGAAAATACCTAATAGAAAAATGCCAAGTAAACATTATAATTATTCATCTATTTAGTATCGGAATCCCTTACCAGGGGGTCCATGGAGGAAGGGTCCTCTCCCGGGGGTTGCTGGGGGGCCTCGTGGGGTCCCTCCACGTCCATTGGTTGCTCCATGGTGGCCGCGCGTCTCTGTGTGTCTCCGATGTGTGTCCCCCCGTTCGTGACCCGCCGCGCCGATGGAAGCAAGCCTGAGGAGATTCATGAAGCTTTGAAACGATGCTCGACTCTGCTTCACTCAGCTATTTTTTTCCTTGACTTTTTTTTATTAGTATTAGTATTATTAGTATTAGCATTAGCATTTTTATATAGTTAGGGGACTAAAGGGGCTATTACACTGGGCAAATTTTCCGTGGATCTTCAGTCAAACCATGATTTCCGCTGGCGTTGTTTTCAGATTTCCGTGTTTTTCTGACGTGTCCACGATCTTCCAAAGCTACGGTAGAGTTCCTTGAAGGACGATGGTATTACTCACCATCATCATTATCAGCAATCACAAGAAACAAATGAGAACCACGCCAGCGGAAATCGTGGTTTGACTGAAGATCCACGGAAAATTTGCCCAGTGTAACAGCCCCTTAAGTGGTGGTTCAGTGATCAGCCCGCGTGGTGATTCAGAAGAGCCGGGTTCGAGTCCAGTTAGCTCGACAACCGACTTATTCCTATCCATCAATCGACCCTAACTTAAGACACCGGTCACAAGGCACGCCGGAGAGCAGTATTTATTTATTTATTTATTTATTTATTTATTTTTTACGTCTACGCCTATTGCGCCGGTAGGCTTGCTTGAGGGGCCTAGATGGTGTTCGGCCCCAGCCCGTCATGGCGCAGGCAAGTGTTTATAGTGGCGCCATCTTCTCTTGGCCCACCGTTGCCAGATTATCGTACTCAAGAGCCGCGAATTTACCCGTTTACCATTGATGAGGTTTCAGGCCCTGCTCTTTCTGGCCCATAATATGCCAAGGAGCATCAATAATTAACCATTTAAACGATAACCATATTTGAATGCAGTTATTTGGGTGATGAAAGCAGTTTTGGGGTTGGAAATCGGCAAACATAAGAGGCAGAGTACGACAATCTGGCAACGTTGGTATGGGCCAAGAAATCACGTATCAAAACTAATAAGTCACGGCAGTCACTATAAATAAAATTCGTCAGCGCCAATACCAGACCGGGGCCGACCTTCTTAATAACCTTCTTGAACCTCTCTTTCGGCCACCTCCTTGGATTCTTTTTAGGAACAGCGAGTAGCGGGCTTTTTTTATTGTTTCCTATTTTTTTGTGCCCTTGAGCTGTCTCCTTTGTTGTAAAAAAAAAAAAAATGCCGGCGTTACGAGGAATGATATACGATTGAAAATGGAATAGACAGAATACGTAAAATAAAGTCGAAAAATTAATAACAGCAGTGGTGGTGGTGGTTGTACCAGCAATAGGGACATTAGTAGTAAAGTTTTGGGCATACGCTATAGCCGCGCGTGGCCTCAGTGCTCATCTCCGTCGCATTAGCCCTTGTGGTGTGTAAGATCCCATCACCCCGGGACACAGGGCCAGAGTGACATCCGGGTTACCACAGTTTACCTTCCCCAGGTGTTCCCGGGTACCCATTTATCGAAACACGACGGGATTCGAACCCAGACCAGCAGATTTGTAGTTAAACACGCTAACCACTGCACCACCTAAGGCAATTATCTGAACTAGCGAACGTCTAAGCAGAATCACAGGCAACTTAACACACACACACACACACACACACACACACACACACACACACACACACACACACACACTAAAACTACAAAAACAAAATCCTGAATCATATAAAAGCAAGACTAAATACAAAAACACGATCAAACTTACCTTATATTTAGCGTGTCTGTCAACAGACCAACAAAAGAAGCCAGGCAGACAGACAGACGGACAGACGGACAGCGAGGGAGGGAAGAGGCACCGTGCACCCTCACTGAATTCTAAGCTAAAACTGCCCTTCCCTACCCTTTCCATCCCTTCCCCACCCCCACCCTCGCCACACACCCCTCCCCCCTCACTCCCCCTTCCTCCCCCACCACATAGCCACACCCACAGCTACATAATGCCCCCCCCCCAAAAAAAAAAAAAAAAAACAGCTACACCAATCCACATCAAAACCACATCTCATCTCACATTATATTCTGCTTTTTTTGGTATCAGTTTAGAGTTTATGAATGTATGTGTATATAATATGTTTGGTCGATTGGGTAAGGAATTGCTTGTTTTGTGTTAGCAGACAGTATGGCGCATAGTTAATTGATGGGATCGTTAAAGAAGGTGATTAGGTTGTTAGTGGAGTAATTGGTGTTTATATTAATCATCTTGTCAGTGGTTAATGAGTGATATGTGTTTGTGTGTGAGTTTGTTTGTTTGTTTATATGCAAGAGATTGTAATGGCTCATATTTTAACTCGTTTTGTCATAAGATTGCTAATTGAACGTGTGTGTGTGTGTGTGTGTGTGTGTGTGTGTGTGTGTGTGTGTGTGTGTGTGTGTGTGTGTGTGTGTGTGTGTGTCAGCGGTGGTTTCATCGTTAACAGCAATACAACAATAACAATAATGATAACCTTAATTTTAATTCTTTTTCTATATGCCTATTTGCTCTTTCTATACTGGCGTGAAACCTCTCTCTCTCTCTCTCTCTCTCTCTCTCTCTCTCTCTCTCTCTCTCTCTCTCCCTGGTTGCCCACTTTTCCGCTTCACCAACACGCAAGTCGATCGTCTTTTGTCTGTTTTCACACGATGGGGGAGGGGGAGGAGGAAGAGGGGGGGGGCATAAGATGGGGAAGGAAGGATTTTTCTCTCCCTCTTTCCTTCCCTCGTCGATCGGTCTTTCTTCTCTCTCTCTCTCTCTCTCTCTCTCTCTCTCTCTCTCTCTCTCTCTCTCTCTCTCTTCTATCCGTCTGTATCCATTCTCTCCTTCCTTTTTCCTTTCCTTTCCTCCGCCTATTCTACTCTTCCTCCTCCTTCTATTCCAGCCTCCGTCTGTTTCCCTTCCTCCTTCCCTCCTTCCCCTTTTTTCCCTCAGTCTGTCTCTCTCTTCTTTCCTTCCTCCCTCATTTTCCTTTCTTCTATTATCTGTCCCCTTATTTCCTCTCTGCTTTTCCTCTCTTCTTCTCTCTTTTCCACGCTTCCTTTCATCTCTCTTCCTTCTCCCTCCTTCCTTCCTTCCTCCTTCCCGTGTCTCTTATCTACCCTCCTCCTCCTCCTCTCTCTCTTCCTCCTCCCTCATAACTTCTCTTCTCCTGTCCTTTTCCTTTCTTCCTCCTTCCCGTGTCTCCATCTGCCCTCCTCCTCCTCCTTCTCTCTCTCTTCCTCCTTCCTCTTTACTTCCCTTTCCCCTCCGTCCTCTTCCTTTCTTCCTCCTTCACGTGTCTCAATCTGCCCTCCTCCTCCTCCTCCTCCTCTTCCTCCCTCCCGTCCCTCCCTCTCTCTCCTTCATAATCTACCAATGGAGGAAATCTGTGATAAGTCTTACGAAGTTGGTGAGGCCAAATAATCGTCTTGGGAAGGTCTTGTCCGAATGCCGAACCCTCGACTTCCCAAACCATCCTTCTCCCTTATGCCTCCTCCTCCCTTCCCTCCCTTCCTTCATTTCCCTATTCCTCAACCTTCCTTCTCCCTTATCCCTCCTCCTACCTTCCCTCCCTTCCTTCTTTCCCCTATTCCTAAACCTCCTTCCTTCCTTCCTCTTCCCTTTCCTCCCTCCCTTCCTTCTTTTCCCTATTCCTCAACCTTCCTTCTCCCTTCTCCCTCCTCCTACCTTCCCTCCTTTCCTTCTTTCTCCTATTCCTCAAACTTTCTTCTCCCTTCCTCTTCCCTTTTATTTTACCTTTCCATCCCTTGCTTCTTTCCCTTATTCCTCAACCTCCTTCCTTCCTCCTCTTCCCTATTCCTAAACTTTCCTTCTCCCTTCCCCTTCCCTTTCATTTTATCTTTCCTCCCTTCCTTCTCTTCCCTCTTTCCCAAACTCCTCCCTTCCTCAACCTTCTTTCTCCCTTCCTCTTCCTTTTCCTCCCTTCATTCCTCACCCTCTTCCCTTTCTTTCCCTTCTACTTACAAAACCTCAATCCTTAAAGATTTACCCCCATAATAGGAGGACAATGTAAACCCATTTAAACCAATACCAAAACACACATAAACTTAAACCAATAGAATCTGACATACGGGTTTAACTATAGACGAAAGGGGATATCGAGGTGAGACCGAAAACAAGGCATCAGTTGTCAATCCGAAGCCCGGGTCGGCGAGGGGATTCGAACCCTCTGAGGTGATTATGGCGGCCAAGACTGACTTGTGGCGGGAAAGTGGACAGTCGGTGGCGTTTTCCCGGGAACCGAACCGTGTGCCGACAGCAAACAACCCACATTGGCCGAATTATCTGGAGGGGCGACTTGAATATTTGAGTTTGCGAGGAAAGCGATGGTGGAGGACAGGAGGGAGGGAGAGAGGGAAGGAGGGAAGGGAGGGAGAGAGGGAAGGAGGGAAGGGAGGGAGAGAGGGAAGGAGGGAAGGGAGGGAGGGAAGGAGGGAAGGGAGGGAGGATATGAGATGAAGGGAAAGAAGTGAGGGAAATTCGGAGGATGGAAGGGGAAAAAGGAAAGGGGAAAGGAGGGAAGAAGGGAGGAAAGGAGGGAAGGAAGGGAGGGAGGGAAGGAGGGAAGGGAGGGAGGATATGAGATGAGGGGAAAGAAGTGAGGGAAAGTCGGAGGAGAGGGGAAAGGAGGGAGGAAGGGAGGGAGGGAGGAAAGGAGGGAAGGAAGGGAGGGAGGGAAGGAGGGAAGGAAGGGAGGGTATGGGGTGAAGGGAAATAAGTGAGGGAAAGTCGGAGGAGAGGGGAAAGGAGGGAGGAAGGGAAGGGAGAGGGAATGAAGAAGGGAGAGGAGTGAGGGAATGAGGAAGAAGGGTAAAAGATGAAGGGAGAATAATGGGAAGGGAAAGAAAGGGAGAGGGAAAGGAGGAAAGGAAGATAAAGGACATGAGGAAAGATCAAAGAAGGGACGGGGGATGAAAATGAAGGAAAAGAAGGAAGGAAGAAAACGAGGGAAGGGAAGCAAGGATCCAGATATTCGTTTTCTATGATTGTGTTTACATCTTCCCGTTTTCTTCTTCATTGGAGGGGAGGCTTTTCTATTTTTTTTTCGATGTGTGTGTGTGAGAGAGAGAGAGAGAGAGAGAGAGAGAGAGAGAGAGAGAGAGAGAGAGAGAGAGAGAGAGAGAGAGAGAGAGAGAGAGAGAGAGAGAGAGAGAGAGAGAGAGGGGGGGAGAAAGGAAAAGAGAAAGAAGAAAGGGAGGAAGGAAGAGAAAAGGGGAAGAATACAAAAAAAGAAACGAGAAAAAAGGGAAGGAAAGGGATTTATCCACCCACGAGAGAGAGAGAGAGAGAGAGAGAGAGAGAGAGAGAGAGAGAGAGAGAGAGAGAGAGAGAGAGAGAGAGCCGAGTTCACGCCTCGCCGAAGTCGCCAGGAAAGAGACCATGTGGTATTGGTGAGTGAGTGTGTTAGTTTGTTTGTCTGTTTGCCTCCGTGCCAGGGATCCGATACCGAGATTGACGAGGGGGGGAGGGAGCGGGGGAGAGAGGGACCAGAGGGGGAAGAGGGGAGGGGGAAGGGGGGAGAGAGAGGGGGGGGGAGAGGGAAGGAGGGAGGAGGAGAGAGAGAGGGGGGAGTGAGGGGGAGAGAGGGAAGAAGGGGAGGGAAAATAGAGGGAAATCTAAAGTTAGATGAGAAAAGTAGAGAAGGGAAGGAAGAGAAAGAGGGGAGAGAGGAAGAAAGGTAGAGGAAAGAGGGGAAGGAGGGAGGGAGAGAAAGAGGGAAAGGAGGAGGAAGAGTAAAGGGGGGGAGAGAGAGGGAGGGGAAGAGTAAAAGAAGAATACATAGTAATACATAGGAAGAACAGACACCAGAGAAGACCTATCGGTCTATGGCGAGGGTGTCTGTTTACTACCGCTACTACTAGTAATCAACGTGTGGTAGGACAGGACAGAATAGATGAAGGCTCCTCCCAACCCACCTCTCCCTCCGGCAACGTGTCGGCAGGAAATAGTTAGAAGAGAACACCATGTACCTTTAAGGAAGAACGGGACATGGAAATTTTACAGTAAAGAGAGAAATAAGAGGAAATTACTACTCTTAACTTACACTACTGGTAACCTAAGCTGTGGGGGAAAATGGCTTCATTACATAAGAACATAAGAACATAGAAACACAGGGAGACTGGAAGAGGACGAGTGGCCTACACAGGGCAGCCCCAGAATCCCCCCTAATACTCACGATGGGTGAGGTGTAGTTTCAGGGGTACAGGTAGAAGGGAGGTAGGAGGAGAGGAGGGAGGGAGAGAAGGAAGAGGGGAAAATCAAATGAGGGGGAGAGGAGAGGGAGGGAAGGAGGGAAGGAATCAGGGAGGAAGAGAGGGAGGGAGGGAATCAGGGAGGAAGAGAGGGAGGGAGGGAAACAGTTCAAGAATCAGTCGAGGAGGAGGAGGAGAAGGAGGGAGGGAAGGACGGAGACAGGAGGAGGAGGAGGAGGAAAGGACGAAGGGAGGAGGAGGAGGAGGAGGGAGGGGAGGACGGAGACAGGAGGAGGAGGAAGAGGAGGAGGGAGGGAAGGACGGAGACAGGAGGAGGAGGAGGGAAGGACGAAGACAGGAGGAGGAGGAGGAGGAGGGAGAGAAAGGGAGGGAAGAATGGAGACAAGAGGAGGAGGAGGAGGGAAGGACGAAGGGAGGAGGAGGGGAGGTAAGGGAAGATGGAGGAGAGGAGAGGGTGAGAGAGGGAGGGAAAGGAGACAAAAAAATGACTCCGGAGATATAAAAGAGAGAGAGAAGATGACATTCGCTTTATCTCTCTCCATCCCTTGACCTGACCTGACTTCTCCTTACCTGTGCTGACCTAACACCTGTCTACCTGTACCACGTAACACCTCATTACTCACCTGTATCACTAATTAACAAACCTGTCTTACCTACTCCATTAACATTCAATTACCTTTACCTTTTTTCACTAATTAGTTAAACACCTGTATTTTACCTGCCTTACCTAGCTCATTAACACATCTATTTACCTTTCTTCCTTACCTTATCTACCTTTTTTATCTTTTACCCTAATTAGAACAATACATGTCTTCAAATTACCTTCATTTCTTACCTTTTGAAGACTAATTAGCAACACCTGTCCCCTACCTTACCTTTCCTAACTCATTAATACATCCAATTACTTACCTTTCTTACCTTTTGACCCTAATTAACAAAACACCTGCCCTTTACCTGTCTTAACTATCCCATTAACACCTCCAATTTACCTTCCTTCCTAACATTTTTTCACTAATTAGAATATCACATCACCTTTCCCTACCTTACTTAACCTATTAACACCTCAGATTACCTTCCTTCCTAACCTTTTCCCACTAATTATCAACACCTGTCATTTACCTGGCTTACCTAACTCATTAACCTACCTACATTCCTTACCTTTTGGACTAATTAACACATCATTACCTGACTCACCTGTGCAAGATAATCAGACTGACCCAACACCTAACACCTTGACCTAATTACCAACCAGTCAACCCTTAATTAGCACATCTTACCTGCCCTTTTACCTGTGCTCTCTACCTGGTGTTAGTGTCGGTTACTACCTCATCTGTGACCTGTTTGTGACCTTTTTGTGGTGTGTTGATGTGACGTCAAGATGGGCTGGTGAACGTGTTGTGAACGTGTTGTGAACGTGAACCAAACGCGTTGATTCTACCTAACATGTCTGCCAGAGGTAAGGTGTTGTTTTGATGTACTATAGAGAAAGATGTAGGTAAATAGATAGATAGATAGATAGATAGATAGATAGGTCGATAGATAAAAAAAGTGGATAAGTAGATAGATAGTGAATAGATTAAGTGTTGTGGTGATATTGTATAGAGATGTAAAGTTAATTAATGGTTAGAGAAATAGACACACAGGTAGATAGATCGACAGGTAAATAGATAGATAAACAGAGAGAGATACAGATAGACAGAGATAGATAGATAGATAGATAGACAGATAGATAGAAAGATAACTAGACAAAATGCATTAACAAAATAATAATAATAATAATAATAATAATAATAATAATAATAATAATAATAATAATAATAATAATAATAATAATAATGAGAATAATTATAATCTTCGTAACCCCTTCTCTCTTCCTCCCTCCATAACTCCTCTTCCTCCTCCTCTCTTCCTCTTCTCACACGCATTCTTCCTCCTCCCCTCTTCGTTGATTCTACCCTCGTCTATTCCTTTTCCTCACTCCCCTTCTCCCTTCTTCCCTTCTTCGTCACTCGTAAACTCTTCTTCCTATTCTTTCTATTTCTGTACGTAATTTCTCCCTTCCCTTTCATCACTTCTATCCTATTATCTTCCTTCCCTCCTCTTCAATACACCTTCTCTCCCTTCTTCGTCACTCCCATTCTTCACCATCATCTTCCTCCTCTTCCTTTTCTTTCCTACACGTATTCTCCCTTCCCTTTCATCACCCCTATCCTATTCTCTTCCTTCCCTCCTCTTCAATACACCAATACTCTCCCTTCTTCCCTTCTTCGTTACTCCTATTCTTCTCCCTCATCTTCCTCCTCTTCCTCTCTTCCCTTTCATCACTTTTCCTTCCCTCCTCTTGTCACACCTTCTCTCCCTTCTTCCCTTCTTCGTTACTCCTATTCTTCTCCCTCATCTTCCTCCTCTTCCTCTCTTCTCTTTCATCACTCTTTTCCTTCCCTCCTCTTGTCACACCTTCTCTCCCTTCTTCCCTTCTTCGTCACTCCTATTCTTCTCCCTCATCTTCCTCCTCTTCCCTTTCATCACTGTTTTCCTTCCCTCCTCTTGTCACACCTTCTCTCCCTTCTTCCCTTCTTCGTCACTTCTATCCTACTCTTCCTCCCTTCTTCACGGCCTTCCTCAGGTGGTCGCTGCGGGGTCAACCAGCTTGGGGGTCACTATGCTAACGGGCGCCCCTTACCTGCCGTGACCCGCTGGCGCATTCTACAGCTGGCCCTCCTCGGCTACCGCCCCTGTGACATCTCCAGGCACCTCCTCGTCTCCCACGGCTGCGTCTCCAAGATCCTGGCGCGCTTCGCTGAGACAGGCTCCATTCTACCTGGGGCGATAGGTGAGGTGTTAATTACAGGTGTGTGTGTGTGTGTGTGTGTGTGTGTGTGTGTGTGTGTAACTGGTGTGATTGGGTATCGATTTGTTTTTTTTTATGTATTTTTACTTGTATATATATAATTACCTGTATTTCTACCTGTATATATACCTGTAGGCCTATATATAATTACCTGTAGGCCTATATATAATTACCAGTATTTTTACCTGTATATATAATCACCTGTATTTTTACCTGTATATATGTATAATTACCTATATTTTTACCTGTATACATAATTACCTGTATTTTTACCTGTATTTTCCTACCTTTATATATTTATCTATGTATGTTCACCTGCATGAATTTTTTTGTCTTATCTGTATGTATATCTTTACCTGTGTTTATTTTTACTTGTATATATATTTACCTGTGTGTCTTTCTCACCTCCATAATCCTCCTTTCATTATTTGCTTCTTCCTCAGTTTCTCTTGATCTTCTTTCTTCTTAATGTTGTGTTGTTTATTTCGTCCATGTTCCTTTTTTTTCTTCATTCATTTCTTAGCTGCTTATTTTCTCTCTTTCTACCCTCTTCTTATTTTCAACTTCATTCCCTCGTTCTCCTCATGTTCTTAATTCTCCCGTTCCTTATCACAATGTCTTTCCTCATCTCCTCTCTTTTCCCTCTTCCTTCACCCTCCTCTCTCTCTCTCTCTCTCTCTCTCTCTCTCTCTCTCTCCTATATCAAGTTTTCTACCTACTCTCTCTTTCAGCTTCCTTCTCCCTTCTCTTTCTCTCTCTGTCTTTCTCCTCCATTCCATGTTATCTACCTATTGACTCTCTTTCCTCCTCTTCCTCCACCCTTCTTCACCCTCTTCTCACCCTTCTTCAACGCCCACAGGAGGGAGCAAGCCCAGAGTGTCCACCCCTGCCGTCGTAGCCACCATCAAGCAGTACAAGAGGCTCAACCCTGCCATGTTCGCCTGGGAGATCAGATCAAGGCTTGCCAGGGACGGGATATGCCCTCACGCCCACCTCCCTTCCATATCTTCCATCAACCGTATCCTTCGAGCAACGCAAGAAAGAGGAGATCCAGATGATGGTGGGGCGGATTTATCGAGTGAGAACATGTCTTTGCTCTCCTCGAAGTTACCCCGCCTCTCCCCTCCTGTTCTTCCAGTCTCCAGTTCTTCCTATGGCTCTTTTCCGCATCTTCGTAACTTGCAAGAAAGAGGAGATCGAGGAGGAGATGGTAGTGAGAACATGTCTTTGCTCTCCTCGAAGTTACCCCGCCTCTCCCCTCCTGTTCTTCCCATTTCCAATTCTTCCTATGGCTCTTTTCCGCATCTTCGTAACTTGCAAGAAAGAGGAGATCGGGTCGGAGATAGTACCACGGATTTATCGAGTGAGAACATGTCTTTGCTCTCCTCGAAGTTACCCCGCCTCTCCCCTCCTGTTCTTCCCGTCTCCAATTCTTCCTATGGCTCTTTCTTGCCCCTTCGTGCTTCACAGGAAAGAGAAGATCGAGGAGGAGATGGTAACATTGATTTATCGAGTGAGAACCTGTCTTTGCTCTCCTCGAAGTTACCCCATGGCTCCCCTTCCGTTCTTCCTGTCTCCTATGGCTCTTTCTCACCCCTTCCTCGCCTCTCACAGGACAGAGAACAATGGGATAGAACGTGTCTCTCAAGTGAAAATCTCTCCCATTCCTCCTCGAAGCTACCCCGTGGCTCCCTTCCCGTTCCACTAATCTCTAGTGGTCCCTCTAGTACCATCTCGCCTTCGTTCATCCCCATGGTCCGCCCTTCGAGCCCCAGGGCCTCCAATGGCTTCAGTACAGGCCCCTCAACCTCCCAAAGACACGAAATGGCACTAGGCAGGGAGGACGTAGCCGTTTCTACCACTGAGGCTGCTGGTGGCCCATCCCCTCCATGCCTCCATCTTCCTGGCAGTAGTGAGCATCCTTGGACCCGTGAACACCTCGTGGCTGCTGCAGGAGGGCTGAGAGACACGTTAAACTCAGACCATAACGTGACTTTTCTAAGGGCAAGAGTTCGACCACTAACCGAAGTTGAGTTTTCTGGAGTAGATTCTCGAGGGAGTCTTGAGGGTGTGGAGGGAAGCACTGAGCACTCACACCCTCCTATCAGTACTAAAGGACCTCTCCCGTCGAATTCCAGCATCCACAGCATCCTACAGACGTCCTATCCCTTCAGAATCCCTCACAGCGGCCTCTATCCTATACCATTGCCTTGTCCAGGGCCGCCTATCCACCCACATCACAGCTTCTCAAAGGATACAGACTCCACATCCTTCCTCACTCTCCCACCTAACCACCGCCTTCACGTAGCCTCCCTGACCTCACCATGGACCCTTCAGGAGAGTCATTTGATGGGAAATCCACGAAAACCTTTAGTGCAAGACTGTCCCTCACTGGTCGAAGCTCCACCCACAAGTGCGGAGCTTCGAGGGTCATCTGCTGATTGTGATACACGTGATCGAAGTGCCAGGAGGATTTTACCACCGGAGAAATTCGCCTTTAGACCCTACACCACCGTCAGTAGAAGGAAGGTATGCACGCCAGAGAAGCCTAAGACCCCGCCCTATCCTTATGTCTCACTTTCTTCCTCCTCGAACTCAAAATATCCAGAAGATCATGATATTTCTCACCACGTGGCTACCTCCTCGACCACGAATACACCAACAAAATTCGCCTTTAGACCCTACACCACCGCCACTAGAAGAAAGATTGACATACTAGAGAAGCCCATTGCATCACCGAATCCATCTGTCACCTCATCTTCCTCCTCAAACTCAAAAGATCCAGAAAATAATGATCTTGTTACCTCCTCGGCCACCCTCACATCAACAAATTTCGCCTTTAGACCCCACACCACCGTCACTAGAAGAAAGATTGGCACACTGGAGAAGCCCATTGCATCACCGAATCCGTCTGTCTCATCCCCTTCCTCCTCAAACTCAAAAGATCCAGAAAATAATGATCTTTCTTCCCTCATGGCTACCTCCTCGGCTACCCTCACGTCAACAAATTTCCCCTTTAGACCCCACACCACCGCCACTAGAAGAAAGATTGACACACTAAAGAAGCCCATTGCATCACCGAATCCATCTGCCACCTCATCTTCCTCCTCGAACTCAAAATATCCAGAAAATCATGATCTTCCTTCCCTCGCAGCCACCTCCTCGGTCACTCACGCGGCATCGCTAGGGAACATCACCTCAAAACCTCGGATATGCCTCAAGATCAAACGATGCAGGGTACAGAGCCACACTGGGGGTTCGGGGGGATCGAAGTGTGGTGCAAAGGATGTGAAGGTGGAAAATGAGGTGGGGTGTGAGGAATATGACATGGAAACACTTGAAATGAACCCCATGGAAACCGCGAAGTTGGAAATCGCTAATGTTAGAACCCCCGCGAAGGCCCTCGATATAGAAGACCATCAGGACAGGCTTTCAGACTCACTAAATTCCCCAAAACACCAAACTAACGAGATAAACACCCTTAAAATACCTGAAACATCACCTAACATTATTTTCCCTACTTGTACAGCCTCCAGACAAGCATCACAGGTGTCCAGCAAGTGTTCTGGACAGGTAAAAGGGGATAAACTACAGCTCGCACCTTCACCAGAACCTCCTAACCGTGATCAAATGGGAGAAGGATGCTGTAGAGACGAGATAAAATGCCAAAGTACTCTTCCACGTGAAATTAAACGTAAAATAAGCTCTCTAGACCAGGCAAATGTGTTAAACGAGGAGAGTTCAGCGAGGGAGCGTGTGCCAAGTAACCTGCTGGACTTAATCAAATTTACCTCTGAGGATTTCGACTACAATGTGATGCCAGTAGATGAGGAGGCTGGGGAAGACTCACGGGAAAATCTAATCCGTGAAAATGGAAAATTAGAAAATATCGCGTTTAGAGAGAAATCGATGGAAAATAAGAGGATAACAGACAAGACAGAAATTTTAACACAGGATAACATGCCAAAAGAAGGTGGAGACAAGACCATAAAGTGTAATAAAGATGGGAGTGAAAAAGTGGAGCAGTGTGATGATTCGTCAAATAAAGCATATAGGTATCGTAAAAAGGCGACGGATAAAGGAAAAATACCAGAAAATAGACTCAAAACTACGTCAATCTGTCTTAGAGCCATGGAAAGGGATAGAAAGAAGGACTTTGCCCCTCTCCAAAGCCAAGACCGACAGAATAAAAGGAAAATGTTTCTGCCGAGCCCAGGAAATGAGGCGAGGAAAACTAACACTTCGGCAGTGGCCTCGAAAAGGAGAGAAAGTTCCCTGGAAGCTAAAATTTCATGTGCTGATAAGTGTGTTGATGGTGGTGGTGGTGGTGGTGAGGCAGGCTACAGCAAGGGAAAAAATGCATCTAATAGGCCACAGACATTTATGATAAGAGATATTCTGGCATGATCTGTTAGGAATTATTATACCACTATATTCTAGGAAGGCAAAGAATGCGAATAGGATTAATTTAGTGACTTGAGCTGTTAGAAATATATTGATAATCTACCAAGTCAAAAAATACCAATAGGCCTAACACATTTATGATAAAGCGATATTTTTGGCTCCACATCAGAGTGGTTTGGTGTTAGAAATTTAGTTTTACTCTGAGGCAAAAAATACTTCATAAGAACTTTAAATATTTTTGATGAGATATTTTGGCTTGATTTTGGGTTATTTGGTGCTAGAAGTTTAATTATACTGAAATGGCAGAATTTACTCTTTACTATGCTCCAACACGACTACTGCATGTAACGAAACACGATAAATTAATCCAGACAAGGAAAGGTTTTGCCAGCGTCGGGGATCAAACCTGCGACCAGTGAGACGGGAGAACAACTCCTTAACCAGTCAGCCCAAGAGGTACCCCGCTGGCAGAGGGAATTATGGGAGGCTTGCCCATCAGGCTTAGTCGCTGCACTACAATACTATTAGGGCAAAAAATACTATTAATAGGCTTCAGACACTTATGATAAGAGATATTTTGAATTTGTTTAGAGAGATGTAGTCGTCTAGGAATTTATTTATAGTATTCCAAGGCAAAAAAGTAGTTAAAATAGGCCTTTCAGGATTTATGATAAGATATTTTGGCTTAATTTAGAGTGACTGGAACTGTTAGAAATTTATTTATACTATTAGACCATCCACTGCGACTGGCACAGATTTGGCCTTCACTGGTAGCCTGGTAACATATATATATATATATATATATATATATATATATATATATATATATATATATATATATATATATATATATATATATATATATATATATATATATACTCCCAGGTCTTTCTCTGCCTCTGTGGTGGATAGTGGAGTGTTTCCCATGTGGTATTGGTATGCTGGATTTCCCCTCCCAAGGTGCATGACTTTACATTTTTCTTCATTGAATTGTAGCAGTCACTTTTTGTTTCTCAGCATTGGGCATTGGAAAGGTAATGCCAGTGCCCCCAACCACTTCGTCTAGTGTTGATTGTAGGTAATTAATAGAGTGTTGATTATTATCTGTATATTTTCATTTGCTTTGCATGGTGAAAATCACAATTTCATCAGTGTCAAACAAAGTCATCCGAGAAGGTGATGTCCGAGGACCAGAACTCGATGCTGTATGAAATGTGGGAAGTCATACGAAGAACAAAAGAATGTATATGATGGCTCATGATCGTAATGGGAGGTGATCTTACAATGTGACGAGATACGGAATCTAATCCCTTGGTGAAGTTTATACAGAGAAAATGCAAGGGAGTCCAGTAGCATATCAACAATATTATACATTATAAGAGCTTGCTACTACTTGACAGCTTTTATACAATTCGGTTAAGTCTAATATGTTGTGTGGTTCAGGGATGATGGTGATGGCTAAGGAAAGAAAACATTGAACTCTCACTTTGATCATATAAAAAATAATTTCCATCCTGCCATATTTGTCAGTTTACGGTATACTATCACATTTCAGAATTCAGTTGTAGTAGATTAGTTAATAATAATAATAATAATAATAATAATAATAATAATAATAATAATAATAATAATGACAATAATTCAACACCATTTTAACATTACAGATTCATAAAAGGAAATATTACGTAACTATACACAGAGAACAGAATTTAACTTATTGCTGAGTTAACATTATTTCTTACAAGATTTCTCAGACACAGATAAGTCAGACCCTCCATTTTCTATTCCCCCTTATTAAGATTTGTTGAATGGGTGTAAGGTGTGAACGCCAATTTGTACGCATGTTTCCAATTAGTACTCACATCAAGGGAAGAGAGAATCCTTATAAAAATTGAGCCGAGGGTTAGAAAGGAAGAAAAGGGAAGATAATGTGAACTTAATTTGTTGTTATTTGTACTTTTGCCCATCTTTTTTTTATTTTTTTTTTAATCTGGTTGTCAAAATAATAAGTTGGTCAATTTTGTCATGTTTTTGTACCTGTGCCCAACTTTTTCTTAATCCATTTGACAAAATAATTTGTTAATCGTTTCGTTAAATCAAAATCCATCAATTCATTCTCATTTTTTTAAAGCTGGTTGACAAAATAATTCGTTTAGTCAATTTTGTCAACATGGAATTTTTCTACTTCTGCCAAAATTTTTAAGCAAGTAATTGTCAAAAAAATTAGTAAATCAACTTTGTCAACATCACTTTTGTTCCTTAGCTAAAAATTTCAAACCTTTTCCCTTGATGGTTGTTAACTGGAACGGCCGCACAAACACACTATTGGGCATTGACACATCCAACTTTTATGCTTTGTCTGTGGTTCATATTGCCAAACGTATCGGACTCCAATTACGACTATTTCTCAAGGCCAAAGAAGAGATTAACCTGGTTTTCATGGGCGCTCTTCCCAGTCAAGGTACAGAGGTCACGTAAAACTATCACCAGGATCACAAAACAATCCATGAAAATCCCAGCAATTTCTACGAGGCTTTACAGATAGGCGAACAGAGGTGCCGATACGTTTAAAATTACAGGCTTCTCTCTGTCTCTCTCTCTCCTGTAACATTTAAGTGGTTGTTAAAGAGACACTTAGGCACATCCAATACCTCTTAACTCACTACCAGTAATACTTATGATAGTAATAATAATAATAATAATCGTCGTAATAATGGATAATATTGCCTCATTGTCGTAAGGAATTTTCTTAAGGTACTAAAAACACACCTTACTTTAGCATATACATTTTTTTTCCTTTTGTGTTCTTTCTAATGTCAACTGCAATAATACGCACAGATTTTTTTTTTTCACTAACTTTCTTCTTCCTTGCGGTCCATTTCTCCCTCCCTCCCTCCCTCCCTTTCTTTTTTTTTTTTTACCCTTATTATCCTTCCTTCTTCCCTTCCCTCTTTCTCCCCTCCCCTTTTTATCCACATCTTTCCCTTCCCTCATTGTAAACTTTTTTCCTCTACAGTTTCGCTCATAATCTCTCCCTTCCCTCCCTTCTATCCCTCCATTTCTCCTTGTATCTCTTGTTTCCCTTTATGCTTTCAAACCATTACTCTCCCTTCCCTTCCATTCCTTTTTCCTTCCCTATTCAATCCATTACTCTCCCTTCCCTTCCACCCCTTTTTCCTTCCCTATTCAATCCACGTCTCTCCCTTCCCTCCCTCCCTCCATCTCATAAATGCAGTTGAGTAGAAAAAACTCTACCTAAAGCTAAATGAAAACAGTTTCCGATCCACTAAAACACCTGCCTGTGGTATAAAAATTAACTTTGCCCGCAGTCTACACACCCACAACTCGCTATGCCAAAAAGGGCTAAGGGAGGCGACGCACATGGCACTCGGCAGCCAGTCACAGTCGGTCGGTCTTTTTTCCACCCCTAGAATGGAAGGTTAAGCATCAGTATAACCTTCGCCACCCTCCACACACACACTGGAGGGGAATGGCGCAAAGCAGGTATACAGGTGGATAAACGACTTAACCGACAGCCGTGTGCCAGGTAAACCAAGCACCTCGTCTGCTTCTAATGACCTCGTAACAACAGCAGCGAGAGTGATGGCAGCGAGACAGTGCGCCAAGGATATGTTAGCCAATCCGTACGCATGATCCCAGTTAGTACTCGCATCAGGGAAGAAAGTTACGCTACTCAAGAAAGTTTGACTGATGTAGTTGACAAAAAAAAGTGTTAATGAATCATAATTTTTTAACCCAAATGCCTCGTCATATAATTAGTGATGTGCATGGATGGATTAACGAGATTCCCACCGTCCCTATCTACTATTTTTAGAATGCTTAATTTTTTTAGTGTTTTAGAAAGTCACTTGAGAAAATTTGATCGAGGTAGAAAGTCGTCAATTTTTTATGTCTCAGCTTAAGATTCTAGTGTTTTAGAAAGTCACTTGAGAAAATTTGACTAGTAGAAAGTTGTTCAAAGAATGTTTATCAGTTGTAATTTTGGACAATAATTCATTTAGCTTAGTTTTCAAGGGTTTGTCTCCGTGATATTTAACTTTACAAGGATTTTAACATACTTTTCTAGCGTTCTTCCTGACATCAAAATTAACCGGATAACATCTTAATTTTCTAACTCATTTTCTGGGATTTTAGCATAATTTCCTACAGTGTTTTCTTTCCCCCGACATCGACACTAACTTGGATTTTAACTTATTTTTCACTAGTTTATTTCCTCGTGTTGTATCCCTGACATAAGGACTAACTGGGGTCACATGTACAATCTGGTTCACACACCGCCCACTGCCACGCTGACGCCCCTCTCGCCTACCTATGCACTGCCCTAGCTTGTACTTCTGTTGTAAATAGCTAATCGTAGACACACATACACACTAACTCTTTACAGTACACAAGGTTACGCTACACAAGCCTCATCTACGTTGACACCAAAGGAGCAGCCTGCGGAATAGAAGAGCGGAGAGAACGGAAAAGACATGGACGAATGAGCGAAACCGATAACCCGATTTAAGGAAGGAAAAGTAATGCATGAAGGAAGAAAGATACTGTCTCACTCGGATAACTCATACATCTTTCCCGATTGGTAGATATGCATTATACTTTTATTTGCCAAGAAAAAAATGGACAAATGAGCGAAACTAATGCAAAACGTCTCACTCGGAACACACGCTTTCCCATTTGGCGTAAGGGATTTTTATTTATTTGCTTTATGAACTCAGGAGTGAACTACGAAATTGTTATGAATATTCCGAAAGTCCAGAATGAGGAGATACAAAGCAGGTTAAGGATTATGGGTGTCTTGGAGATAAATAGACCCAAGGAAGGCTTTTTAATGCTTCTGCTCACTCACACACACACACACACACACACACACACACACACACACACACACACACACGAGCAAGTAGAAACCATACACATATATCTGAAACCCATCATAGTTTTTCTCTCCTTCATTCTTTTTATTTCCACATTCATCATTTAAAATTCGTATTCATATCTGGGAAGAAGTCACTCAATTTTGCTAGGGTATGAAAATAAACTAGTATTAAAATAGATGTATTAATATTTTTTTCACTCAATTTTACTCTTTTTCATTCCTGTTTCTGCCTCAAATATATCAGCTATTTCTCATTCTTCTGTCTGCAATACATCAACTCAATCTTACTTTCCTTCCTTAATTTTTCAGCATACAATACACCAACACACTCTTACATCCACTCTTCTCTCACTCACACACACACACACACACACACACACATACATACATACTGGCAAAAACTGCAAAGGGCTGAATATTTTTTAAGTACATCAAGCTTTTCACAAGCCTCTGTACACCTTCAAATCCTTCCCTACACTTTATCCTTGAATACAGAGAAACACAGGTCTTGGTGCCTTTGATAGGGTGTGGCTCCAAGCATCGATACAAAACCAAGTCAACCGAGTCAGTCCCTCCCTCCCACGGCGATGCGATATAGTAACCGTAACATGTGAAAGTCGTATTAGTAGTATAACATGTCCATGCTCAAAGCTCCACTGTGGCCATGTGCAAACGCTATATGAGGCGCTATACGAGGCGTCAGAACCAAAGGAACACCAGCACCATTTCTACGAGTTTGAGTTATAGAAGATGAAGAAGGGTTATGGGTATGTCATACAGGCGTAACGCTCCTCAATCGCACAGTGCAGGTAGCCAAAGGAAAATAGGGCATCTAGAGGGTGTACTGAGGTATTAAAACAAAGCGACATTGATTAAAAAGAAAGTCAGGGGTAGTAGTTAAGGCTGAGGAGGACGGGAGTGGAGTTTTCTGTTTGCTTTCCCGTCACGAATGCAGACAGACGGAGGAGGAGGAGAGAGCATATGATCATGAGTAGGAGAGACATACCCTGCTCAGCCCCATAAGATAAAATAAGGATGTTATACGAAAAGAAGACAAAAAGAAGTTACCAATGCAGAGAGACAAAGAGAGTGTCTATGATCATTAAGAGTCGGAGAGACCCATACCCCGTCCAGCCCCAAAAGGTAAAATAAGGATGTTAAATGAAAGGAAGGATTGACTGATTGATTATTTGAGTGTTCATCTTGGTGCTGCAACTGCTGGGTCTTATGGCACTGAATTTAATACAGAACTATTATACATATTCTAAAAACAAAAAGGAACAGAGAAAAAGAATTGGGAACATCGTTGAGTTGGGGAGACTTATAGCCTATCCAGAGACAACTGAAAAAAAGAAGAGAAGAAAAACCTGGGAAACATTAAGTAAGCTCTCGAAATGAAAAGAAAAAGGAAAAGAGAAGAGAAAGTAAGAAAACATTGCCAATAGTAGGAGAGACTCATACCCCATCCAGAGACAAATGAAAAGAAGAGAAGGGAAAGCTGGGAAACACTAAGTCTTAACATCTCAAAATGAAAAGAGGAAAAGAGAAGAGAAAGTAAGAAAACACTGCCAATAGTAGGAGAGACTCATACCCCATCCAGAGACAAATGAAAAGAAGAGAAGAAAAAGCTGGGAAACACTAAGTCTTAACATCTCAAAATGAAAAGAGGAAAAGAGAAGAGAAAGTAAGAAAACACTGCCAATAGTAGGAGAGATTCATACCCCATCCAGAGACAAATGAAAAGAAGAGAAGAAAAAGCTGGGAAACACTAAGTCTTAACATCTCAAAATGAAAAGAGGAAAAGAGAAGAGAAAGTAAGAAAACACTGCCAATAGTAGGAGAGACTCATACCCCATCCAGAGACAAATGAAAAGAAGAAGAGAATGGAAAGCAGGGAAACACTAAGGGTTGTATTATTAAACATTTAGTCACCCAAGTACACATATTTTACTAGGCTTTCATGGGAGTTGTGGGGATTTCCAGGGGTAGTTTAATGACCCTGATGGTAGTTTGACCCTTCTGTACCCTGAACCTGAAGAAACACTCATTAGAACCCGACTGACCCCCTCTTTAGCCTTTAGAAAAAGCTGATGTGAGAAGTGAAAGTGTCTTATACCGACCTAATTAGTCACCCAAGTACACATATTTTACTAGGCTTTCATGGGAGTTGTGGGCATTTCCAGGGGTAGTTTAAGGACCCTGGTGGTAGTTTGACCCTTCTCCTGTACCATGAACCAAAGAAAGCACTTGTGAGAACCCAACTGATCTCCGTTTTGGCCTTTGAAAATAGTTGAGGTGATAGGTGGAAGCGTCTGACAATATCAACCTAAGCCCCATCATCTCGAAACTCACGATTGGCATGGCTGTCCCTTAGGTTCCAGACGCCTCATATGGTTACTGACAAAAGGTGTGCTCCCCATGACAAACAACCACACCACACAGATACAACCATTCATTTTTTACACAAGTCCGTGGTGTGGGAAACAGATGCGGTGATGATAGTAATACACGGTAGTTTATCATTAACAGCGAAAAACAGCGACAACACACACGTTTCAAACCCAAGAGTTGACGTCCGTTTGTATTATACTTTTTTTTATACTGACGCAGCTGCTCGTTTTTTACTCTTAGCACACGAAGGGCATCCCAGACCCAGATCGAGGCCGAGGGAGCGCCCCAACCCTGCGCCAAGTGACGTGCGGAGCGGCTGGGAATGATATGATTAAGGCCACTGAAAAGTTACGTTCTGACCCGCCAAGTTTTGCAAGTGTTTGTGTGGAGACGAGACATGAATCACAATGGTAAACGAATCCCCCCCCCTTCCCTGCGCCTCCTGAGCATCGCAATACCAATTAGTATGCGCCAGTCCAGTCTACTCACGCCAGAGGAAAAGAACGCACTCGGGAAAATTTGGGCCGAGGTGTGAAAATAAACTTATGTGAGGGGGGGGGGGGAATAGACGTAATTTTTGCAGTCGATTTTCTGCCTCAGGTAAATTTTCTGAAGTATTTTTTAACTTGTGAAAATTTGGGCCGAGGTGTGAAAATTAACTTATGCAGGGAAAAAGAGATGTAATTTTTGCAGTTGATTTTCTGCCTCAGGTAAATTTTCTGAAGTATTTTATTTTCTACTCGGAAAATTTGGGCTGAGGAACAAAAATTAACTTGACGTGGGGAAAAAGACTATTTTTGCAGTCGATTTTCTGTCTCGGTCAAATTTTCTTGTCTTTAATTTCAACTGATTTGAGTATTAATTGGATTGGCATGCTTGGACTGGTGTGTGTGTGTGTGTGTGTGTGTGTAGGCAATGTTCGTGTATCTCTGAACAAATGCAAGTCTCGGTTACGCAGAAATCAGCGCAAGACTTTAGCGATGTTTGTGTGAAGCCGCAAACACATAAATTTTTGCTGATAGCCGAGTGTATGTACGTAAATCACTGCCATGTGCGCATATGTATAGACGATAAAGGAAAACACACACACACACACACACACACACACACACACAAGTAAAAGCAGAAAATATATATGTACTGCAAATATACTACATGCACATCGGTAGTATAGAGACAATCGCTAAAAATGAAAGTATTGCTCACCATATTATAGTAGCTTTGAAAAACGACCTATTTAGTAATACATATGCGTTAATAAAAAAAGATTATTATACCCGATGATCCTTAAAAATTAGCATCTTTTTTTGGTTTTTGTGAGATCTTATATACTTTTTATGGAGCTATGGGGTCGGCAGGGAAACAAACGCACGCACACACGCACACGGCTATACTGAGGTGCGGAAGAAAACCTGAATGTCGATAATAATAATGGTAATAATAATAATAATAATAATAATAATAATAATAGTAATAATGTACAATAAGGATGCAGTATCACTCTTAATCGTAATAAATAGTACAACACACACACACACGCACACACACACACACCTCCAACTACTAAAACGATGATGCAGTAGTCGCCGAAATCAGCTAAATCATTCTCTTGACTCGATGACAAAAAGCGGAAGGTTCTTAACAATTAAATCGACAGTGTTAACGTACCACTAAAGCAATTCTCTCACGTCACCCGAATCAACCAAAACATTCTCTTCGGTAGACGACAAAAGGCGGTACATTTTAACAAGTTACTAGTGTGAATCTGCTTTTTTTTATAGCAAAGGAAACAGCTCCAGGGCAAAAAAAAAAAGAAAATAATGAAAAAAAGTCCACAAATCACTGCTCCTATAAAATGAGTTGAGAGGAGTGCCCGAAAGAGAGGTCAATTTTGGGGGGAGAGGTGTCCTGATACGCTACAATGCACAAGAGTATACTGTAATGTTCACCCAAATCAGTTATTAGCGATCTTTTGTCCATGAGAAAGGCAGAGGTTTAACCCGTCCGCTGGAATTGGCCTTTACTGGTAGCCTGGTCACATACACTCCCAGGTCTTTCTCTGCCTCTGTGGTGGATAGTGGAGTGTTTCCCATGTGGTATTGGTGTGCTGGATATCCCCTCCCATTTTTTTTCATTGAATTGTAGCAGCCACTTTTTGATCCATTCCTGTAGCTTGGTGATGTCTTCTTGTTGGAAATCCACAGTCAAGGGGTTAAAAAAAATGCTTAAGATGCTGTGATGTCACTTAAACCAGCTAAACCAATCTCCTCATAACAAAAGTCGCTAGTGTGATGGCTGCACTTAAACTGTACTGTCACGTCACCCAAACCAGCTAAAACAATCTCCTCATAACAAATGTCGCTAGTGTGATGGCTGCACTTAAACTGTACTGTCACGTCACCCGAACCAGCTAAAACAACCTCGACGTTATACGAAAAGTTACTCTTACGAATGTACCTCTCTTTGGGCCACTCTGCACTTATATCTTTTGTGGAAGCAGCGATTAGCGGGTGTTTTTTTCCTCTACGCTTTTTTTGTTGTTGCCCTTGAGCTGCTTCCTTTCCTGTAAAAATAAATACCGTAATAATAATGCTGTCATATCGCCTGAATCACCAACACAACCTCTTCACAAACTCCGACGGCAGAGAGAGGCAGATGCTGTCCCGTCACCCTCACATACAGATCCAGAATAATGCCGGTCACTGCTTTACATCCAATACACACGCGGGTAATTAGTTATCAATAACGTGCAGCTAAAAACCATAGGCATACGCTGTACCACGTCAAGCAGGTAAAAAAATATGAACAGTTCTTTTGTCTCACACACACACACATATTAAGAGGAGTGAATAAATAGTTGAATAAATGCTCAAAACCACCACGAAGCTTATGAAAAACCAGCTTAAAATATATGAAGTACGCTAGAGTTGAAGATACATGAAGAGGAGATAGAAAGAGAAGGAGGAGGAGGAGGAAGAAAAGGAAGAAGACGGTTTTAGTGGTAAGGAGGAGGAAGAGGAGAAAGAAAATGAAGATAGTTTTAGTGGTAAGGAGGAAGAAGACGAGAAAGAAAATGAAGATAGTTTTAATAGCAAGGAGGAAGAAGAGGAGAAAGAAAATGAAGATAGTTTTAGTAGCAAGGAGGAGGAAGAGGAGAAAGAAAATGAAGATAGTTTTAATAGCAAGGAGGAGGAAGAGGAGAAAGAAAATGAAGATAGTTTTAATAGCAAGGAGGAGGAAGAGGAGAAAGAAAATGAAGATAGTTTTAGTGGTAAGGAGGAAGAAGACGAGAAAGAAAATGAAGATAGTTTTAATAGCAAGGAGGAGGAAGAGAAGAAAGAAAATGAGGATAGTTTTAGTGGTAAGGAGGAGGAAAAGGAGAAAGAAAATGAAGATAGTTTTAGTGGCAAGGAGGAGGAAGAGGAGAAAGAAAATGAAGATAGTTTTAGTGGTAAGGAGGAAGAAGAGGAGAAAGAAAATGAAGATAGTTTTAGTGGTAAGGAGGAGGAAGAGAAGAAAGAAAATGAAGATAGTTTTAATAGCAAGGAGGAGGAAGAGAAGAAAGAAAATGAGGATAGTTTTAGTGGTAAGGAGGAGGAAGAGAAGAAAGAAAAGAAAGATAGTTTTAATAGCAAGGAGGAAGAGGAGAAAGAAAATGAAGATAGTTTTAGTGGTAAGTAGAAGAATAGAAAGAAAAGAAAGATAGTTTTAATAGTAGTGTATGATAGACGGGAGAAACACAGCAGACAGGGTTGACTTAGCTAATTTGTATGCACTGAACTGACCATAAAAAATATAAAATAAAAAAACATTGCAATTAGTACTCGTATCATAAACAAAATCGCTCGGGAAAATTGATCGAACGGAAGAAAATTCAATCGTCGCCAAAAATACCGTTAATCAATTCTCATTTCCGACGAGTTGATTTTCACTTCCCGACAATTTTCCGAAGCATATTTTTTTCTTTTTTGATGCGAGTACTAATTGGAAAGGTGTGCGTGTGTGCGTACAAACTGGCTAGCATGACCCCGAGGAAAATAATGTCATGACGTTTATATATATCTTTTTTTTTTGTCCTGTAAGTGCATTCTGTCACTCTGGGGAGGACACACACACACACACACACACACACAGTCGCCAAGTCAGTAGGAGAAAGAGCAAACAAACATTTTAACCTCCCATTTTCTTTTCGAGGAGAGAGAGAGAGAGAGAGAGAGAGAGAGAGTGTAAAAAAGTAACATAACAAACTTGATATTGTCGTATATTGTAAAAAGTGTTAGTCAAGCAAAATTCAACCACTGCTAAAAGAGGTGACGAGAGAGAGAGAGAGAGAGAGAGAGAGAGGTTCATTGTCGCATTTGCTCCTCCCCCATCTTCCTTAGCCAACCTTATCCATAGTAGCAAGACAATAATGTATTTAGCAATTATTCCAGACTTAAAAACTACTAGCCTAATATTCTTTTAAGTATTATAATGCTTGAAATATGAAAGACTTTATTGGAAACTTAGAAACTACAAACATAGAGGATGTATTATTATTATTATTTTTTTTTTTTATCCCTCGAGACGTGAGGCGTTTGTCACACTAATATGTATTTTTGTTTTTTGTTTTCTGGCTTTGTCTTTTTTTTCAGCTTTCGTTAAAAATTACAAAGTCTCGTGCAGCCCCGCGGGAATAATTGGGTGGCGGGTGGGTGGTGAGAAGACAGACAGATAGACATGCCACGACGCTGTATTGCAATCACTTTAGACGCACACACCGAAAAAGAATGATAAGTAAAAAATTGATGAAGTAAAATGCCACTGTCCGATGTTGTACGGGAGCAACTTTCCAATCACCTTTGACGCACACACCGAAAAATAATAATAAATGAAAATACATGAAAACGCCACTGTCCGATGTCAATTTTCCAATCACCTTTGACGCACACATCGAAAAATAATAATAAATGAAAATACATGAAAACGCCACTGTCCGATGTCAATTTTCCAATCACCTTTGACGCACACATCGAAAAATAATAATAAATGAAAATACATGAAAACGCCACTGTCCGATGTTGCACGGGAGCAACTTTCCAATCACCTTTTTTATGCACACACCAGAAAAAAGAGGAAAATGTAGTAAGTAAAAAACCACACCACTCCACTGTCTTATGGGAGTGACTTCCGACTGCACTCCAAAACAAACGAATTTCCAATCACACCTTTTTTTTCAACACACCAAAATAAGAATACAAAAATAAATAAGATAAAACACCGCTGCCCAATGTCTTACAGGAGTGGCTTTCGACTACACTTCAGACAAACGAAACTCGACACTGGTTAAGCGAAACATCAGAACGGACACCAGTTTCAACCACCTCCGACACACACAATAAATAATAAAAAAGCAAATGAATTAAACCACCACTACCCAATGTCTTGCAGGAGTGGCTTTCAAACGCAATTTAAACAAACGAAACTCGACATCGGAAGCGAGACGTCGAAACGATCGCCAATTTCCACAAACCGCTCCCACCCACAATAAGTTAAATAAAAGCCTTAAAGAACATACAGCCCAAATGTACTCCGGAACTAACCCTCAACTCACCAATGGAAGCAAGAAGAATTTGACACAAGTTAGAACAAAGAGAATGATAAAAGCTACCACCCAGGACAGTATTGGAACCTCTCTATCTCTCCTCCTCCTCCTTCTTCTGCTTTTGTTTTCAGGGGATGGAAGCCCTCGTAGGGGGTGGGATCAAGGGGTTCAGAGGTCAACAGGATGGGTTATCTCGCCCCTCTAGTGGTCTGAGTTGGGGCCTTCTCGCTATGGCTAAAACTACAACATGGGCTGAGTCTTTTGAATTGTGGTGTGGGAGAAAGGGTTGGTAGTTTTACACTTTTGGTAACGCCACCCTAGTGAGTCCCTTAACTTAGGGTGTAGGGTTGTTCTGCACACTGGTTCTTCATTTTCTTAATTAAAATGTTTAGTTCTTCTTCATATGCTTCAGTTTCTTAACACATGGTTCTTTTTCTTATGATAATGTACACTTCTTTCCGTTCTAATCTCTTTTCTTAATGTGTGGTAATGTACAGTTCTAAGCAGTTCTTCTATACATTCTTTCTTTTGCTGATCTTATACTGTACAGCTCTTCACATTCGTCATTTCTCTTTACTACAGTTCTTGACATTCTTTCACCCATTTTCTTGTTTCTTCAGTGCACAACAAACTCTATCTCTGTTTCTAAGGGACATGATCTTACTTTAACAACCTGAACCCATTATCTTAACTTGACATGTAGTTTTTTCCTCTTTACTACAGTTCTTTACATTCTTTCACCCATTTTCTTGTTTCTTCAGTGCACAACAAACTCTATCTCTGTTTCTAAGGGACATGATCTTACTTTAACAACCTGAACGCATTGTCTTAACCTGTGATGTAGTTTTTTTCTCTTTACAGTTCTTTACATTCTTCCACCCTTTTTCTTGTTTCTTCAGTGCACAACAAACTCTATATCTCTGTTTCTAAGGGACATGATCTTATTTTTACAACCTGAACGGATTGTCTTAACTCGCCATGTAGTTTTCCTTTACTTCCTTCCTCTCTTTATGCAACACAGAACGAGGCATCCACTCCTACATCTATAAACTGGGTTGTGGCGTTGCATATTTTCCTCACGGTTATCACTTTTCAGGGTTCTAAACTAATGGTGATATACAATGGTTCCTTTCCACTCTGTTCCCCAAATTTAAACATTCTTTTTATCAACTACTTTTCTTCTATCACTTGTCGGTGGGTCACAAACTACTGGTGATATACAATTCCTCTTTCACTCTGTTACTTGTATTCAGCTCCTGTGACGTATCTACACTAATCGCTGTTACTTCTTCACCCACAACACCACCACCACCACAACCATCCTATGTAACCCTCTGTCGCCTCAGCACAGCACAGCGCACCCAAGACAGTGGCTGTGTGTGTGCGCCTTGTGAGGGCTGGTCCGAGGGCTGCTTGAATCGCTACTAAACTTACGAACCAGATCCACGTTTGGGCTTATCAATATGTATAATGTTTAAGTAAGAATAAAAAGTTGATTGTCTGTAGTAATCTCAGCTTAATGTCACACGGTTGCCTTCCTCTTTTGAACTGAGCAAAGAACACACACACGCAAAGGACGAAGCCTAGAACACAACTCTTTCAATTAAAAAAAAGTCCGGCGGCGTGTCTCTCGTACGGACTCACAGCGCTCCAAACTCCTCCTAATCTTGTGGACGAATAAAAACCTAACAAAACGAAACCATAAACCAGAGTTCCGCACACAACCAGGGAGTTACATGGAGCAAAAGAGACACTGGAAATGCAAGCAATGGCAGGCAAGGCGAATTTTATCCTATCTCTTTCATCCTTCCCTCCTTTCCCTGTTCCTGTTTCCAGCTCCTTCAAGACACAATGCTAACACGTCACCCTTGGCAAAGAAAGACGCAGGGGATGTGAGTAACGAAGCAAAGACTTAGGAGTGAAGCTACACATTGTTACGCCAGATTGTTTTAAAAGTGGCATTTGTATTTATTAAGTTATGTGGTTAGTTTGGCTTTTTACTTTCTCTTTTTTTTTGAGATGGAGTTAGGAAGAAGTTTTGGATTTTCTGAGCTGCTGACATATTACAAACTCAGTCTTAAAGTGTTATAAAAATCTACTGCAATTTTGAGTACTGAATTTCATATCTAAGATTCTGAAACACTGCATGATTCCAAAAAGCTATGCACTGATCTCAAAGCTTATGGATTCCAAAGGGTGACAAGTAAGGAAACGAGAAGGAAAAAACTAGCTGGGAAAATTAGTTCTTGAATCAGGGAAAAAACTAGTCGGGGGAAAATAAAAACTGACGTACAAAAGAAATAACTGGTCGGGAAAAAGTTTTATAATCACGAAAAAATTAGTCAGAGGGAAAATAAAAAACGGACATAGGAAAAGGAAAAATCTAGTTGGGAAATTCAGAAAAATAATCAGGGGTAAAATTAGTCAGCTCTAAAAAGGAATGAAAGAAGGAATAAAAACCCGACTTATTATTTTTGACTGATATTTTTTACACAATCTTTCGAGTGGTAATCTGTCGCCTGATTCTGTGACCTCTGAAAGTCCGAAAAGATTGTCAAATTGAGATAAAATAATCACTTGGTTGAAATTATGCAAGAATCCCCTTTAGACATTTTCAGGTGAGCTCTCAGCACACGGCTACGAGGAAAACTTAGTAAACGTAACCATGGTGGGCCGAGTCTGATGGAGCGTGTGACTGCCTTGAACACTGTGTAGGGTGTGCCGACCAACCTGTACGCGCATGGAAAAAAAATATTAAACTCGGGAAAAAATTATCTGAGGTCTGGACATGAAATTCAGTCAAAATAAAGATTGATAATTATTTCTCATTTCGACGGTAATTATTTTTTCTTTACTTCATCTTAATTCTTGATCTTGAAGGCAGACAATTTTGCTCGAGGTGAAGTTTTCTTGGCCAGACGATAATAACAACAAAAAAGTTAAAGGTTGTGTTTTTCTGAGGAGGTCAAAATAACCAACATGAGTTTTGGGACAGATAAGAGTGTCCCATGATTTGAGTACTAAGTCGGGCAAGTGCGTACGAGTTAACCAACACACCCTAACATACGCAACGGTAAAAGGAAACAGGAACGGAAGGTCGGGATATAGACACACCACGCCGGTCATTAAATACGGAAGCAGTGATGAAGTATGTACAGCTCTCTTTGTGCCTGTCGCTGATGGTGAGTCTTTGAACTACCAAACAAGACGCTTTGAACTAGGGGTTAAGGCTCACACCTCCAGAATATGGCATCGTCGCCCCTCGAGAGTGAACGTGTCTGATCTCATGGGCGACGCAACAAAAGGGGTTCGTTTATGTCGTGTGTTTGTAGTATTTTTGAGTCTACGTGTGTGTGCTATGCTTGTACACTCGCGCTTAAAAACTCAACCACCCAAGTAAAAAAGAATAAAATAAGGGTGTGTTACCGTTGGCAGATTAACGTACTCAAGAGCATATTATTTACCGTTTTTTGACGCATAACTATTGCCAAGAAACATCAGGAATTAACTATTTTAACGCTGAATATAAATGAATCTAGTTACTGGGGCCCAGGGGACAATTTCTGGGTCGGAAGTTAGTAAATATAAGAGGCTGAGTACGAGAATCTGTCAACATTGGTGTGTATCAGTTTGTATGTACCGTTTTAAATCACTACTCATCGCAAGGGAGGTTAAGGAAAATTGAACTGAGGTGCGAAAATGAACTTGTCAGAATAAACTGTTTGATTGATCTTTATTATGACGGTACATCCTTCTTTTTCACACCGCCATTCCATTTTTTTCCAGACTACTACTTCTTCAGGAAAATTGAAATGGTGTCGGAAAATGGACTTGTCAGGATAAAATGTTCATCTTTAATATGATGGTACATTCTTCTTTTTCACACTGCCATTCCATTTTTTCCAGACTACTTCTTCTTCGGTAAAATTGAAATGGTGTCGGAAAATGGCCTTGTCAGAATAGAACGTTAAATTCATCTGTATTACGACATTACGTACTTCATTTTCACACACCCATTCATCATTTTCCAGACTGTTTCTCCCCTGGTATGAGTTGTGATGAGACCGGTGCGCATGAACTGACGAACACACCCCAAGTCATGATTTATTTCTGAGACAACTCGCTCTCTCTAACCACAGTCCGTTTTCTCCCTTTAAATAATGATAAAACAAACACGTTCTTTCCACCCACATTCACTCCACATAGAATTAAATTATCATAAAACTCACGCCGAAGCTGAATCCTCCCTCGGCCGATGCCACACTAAGAGAAGGTGGATGCGTGCCTCCTGCCTTCCCCCGCCACTGACTCCTGTTGTTGTCTTGCCTGGCCAGGGAGGGAGGGGCAGGGAAGGAGCTCAGCCTGGTGTGTCGTACAGTGCCCGTCCCTCAGACAACCTCCTCGTCAATATCAACGCGGGTTTCATGTTTGATTGGTCACTGCACTGTTCCGCCATCATCCGTCACCCACCTCCAGCCTGGGGCACACCCTGGGAGGCGACGGGGGCAGGCGAGGCCCACCAGGCGGCAAGTGTTCAAGGACTATGACCCTCAAGCCACGGTCCATCCCTCCCGTGTCACCCGAACAACTTGGGTCACTGGAGGCACCACCCGGGGTCATTGCATTGCCGAGCCCCCTCACCGACCATGGCACCGTTTATTTATCTTCCTTCAGGTGCTTTGTGGCAACCTCCAGGGCTGGCATGGCACTGTTTATGGAGTGTTTCTATCCCTGGTGGCACAATGTGTGGCACTTCCAGATTCTTTCAACGAAGTGTTTCCCCGCGACGCTCAGCAGAGGACTTGTCTGTCTGTCTGTCTGTAGGTCATAACATTCTCTAGCACCATTGATCACTAAAAAATGCAAAACAAAAATAACCTCACCATTCAAAAGCCACTGCTCGACCTTCACTGCCTCCATCCTTGCCAGCCATTTTCTTAGTAGTTTTTTTTTTTGTATTTTTGTCATAATTTCAAATGAGTAAAAAACTGTAACTCACTCGTGGGCCTGTCTCAGAAAAATTAACAACTTTCCTGAGGTTAGATTAAGATTATGTTTACATGTACATACAGATATATATATTCTTTACAATTAATGTATATGTATGCGTAGTACTAGATGAACTCTGCATGCGTGTCGGTGTGAGGCGTCTGTAGCTTTGTGTGTAGTGACGCGTGTGTGTGTGTGTGTGTGTGTGTGTGTGGTGTGTGTGTGTGTGTGGGGCGTGACGGGCATTCTCACGGCCTGCCTTGCCTTCATCACCCCTAGAGCCAGTACTATGCCGCCTCCTCACTCTCATACAGCGTCACAGAGGCTATGTGTCCGTTGGCCATCACCTGGGGAGGCAGAAGGGAGGTTAATCACTCTATATGTACCTCGACTTTGATGGAGAAGACGAGAGAAGAGAAGAGGATGTTTTTTTTACAGTAAAGGAAGCAGCTCAATGGCAAAAACATATAAAAACAAAAGTCTGCTAAGCATTGTCATGTCTATTGCTATGCCCATCACTATAATCCATTTTCTTAAGCTGGATCCCTGGTAGCTCCTAAGGACGCTGCTGATTGACTGTTGGCGGGCGGGGTGTCTGACGTCATCATTGCCCAACACACTCGCCAGGGTTTAGAAAATACTCATGTTTCTTTACATAGCTCTTCTGTTGCACAAGAAGGTGAATTCTCTCGACATCTTTAGATTAACCCAGCAGCAGCGACAGGCCAAATTTGTGCCATGATTTTAACTCCCCAAAATAGATGATACATAAACTGATCACAAATGCTTTGACATATATTATGAAATGGTTTGTGTGAGGGGTGATTTTTTCTCGTTTTTCTCGCTTAGAGGGACCATTAAGAATCATGATCCCCGCTGCTACTGGGTTAAAGAGTGATTGTACAACTAACACAATTTTCATAACTTAATAATAGGGTAAAAAATCAAAGTAATTACAATGAGTGCAAGTCAGAAGACATCATTTAATGTTAATGTTTAATTTAATGTCAATACCACTTTTTACTTACTATCTATATTTGCAGCAATTATGGAATCAATTTAAGAACAAAACATTAGTTCTCATAAATGAAATCCTCCTGAATATGGTGGTATTTTCAGATTTTAGATAAAATGCAAAATAAGAGAAGACAAAGAAGGATTTTTAAATTGGTATAATTATATGTTATTCTCTGACATACCATAATTACTTCATTTTTTTTAAACCTACTGAGTTTTAACCCTTAGATGGCAGCAGTATATGAAGAGCAGCTCCTCCCAAAATGAATGGCCTATATAGTCACTGCCGACCTTAGCACCATGGCATAAATATAGTTACGCCGCATAAGAGATGTTTTAACTATCGTCATATATAGATTCTACCGCAATCTGGAAGTGTTGTCATATTCCTGCCTCACAAAACTGACTGAATTTTGGACCGTCTATATAGAGTTCCACCGCTGACTAAGTGTCGTATTAAAAGACATTTCGTCACCCAAGAACACATATTTGACAAGGTTTTCGTAGGAGTTGAGGGCATTTCCAGGAGTAGTTTTATGACCCTGGTGGTAGTTTGACCCTTCCTCTGTACTGTGAACCTAGAAAACACATATCTGACAAGGCTTTCGTAGGAGTTGTGGGCATTTCCAGGAGTAGTTTTATGACCCTGGTGGAAGTTTGACCCTTCTTCAGTACCATTAACCTGAAGAAACACTCATTAGAACCCGACTGACCCCCTCTTTGACCTTCAGAGATAGCTGATGTGAGAAACGAAAGTGTCTTATAATACCAACCTAAGGGTTAATCGTCACGTTACAGTTGTACAATCACTGCTTAGTCCGATGATGCCAACACAACTTGCCTATCTTGTGTGACAGATGAGCAAGTAAAAAAACAACTATTTTCTGACCACAGGCTAGCGTGCTCACTGATGGGAGACGCCAGATGCCCTGCGCTCTGGCCCGTCTCCTTCACTGTAACAAACACCTAACAAATAAACAGAATAAATCTCAGCTCCTGTGCTGCGCCTCACCTCAAATATAATGTCTTGATATGCGTGGCAGAAGGTTGAGCCAAATGGGTTGGAGGTGTTGGTGGAGGAGGAGCGGTGCAGCACGACAGGCCGGCCGCGGGGCTTGATGCGGGAGCCCAGGGTGTCCCACAGGGTCACGCTCTGCACCTGTAACGCGCGCCGGGTTACAGCATTTGGGGGCACTCTTACATAAGGCTTAATAATAATGATAGTTTTATTAAGCCCAGCGGCATATACAAAAAACAAGTAAACAAACGAAATTGAACGATAAACTTTATATAAACGTATGCATGTCTTGGTTCTCTCTCTCTCTCTCTCTCTCTCTCTCTCTCTCTCTCTCTCTCTCTCTCTCTCTTAGCCCCTTGCCTTGCACTTCATATCTTAGCTGATTTTGTATTGCTCTTTACTAATTGTCTTTTTCATTACCTCCAACTTTTTTTACCTTTTTTTTTATTTTTTAGCTTCCGATTTTCGTTTTATCTTCTAACTTTTTTACTTTTTAACTTTACCCTTTTGAGTTTTTTTTTACCTATTTTGCTTCTAACTTCTCAACCTTAGTTTAACTTTGAACTTTACTTTTGACCTTTCTTTAACTTTCAGCTTTTTTATAACTTTTTTAACTTCCATTATTTTAACCATCTTTTCAACTTGCAACTTTTTTTCATTCCTCTTCATTAAATCATCCTTCTTTTCCTTTACTTCCTCTCTCTTCACTATATCCTCTTTCTTCTCATTTATATAAATTCTCGCAAGCATCAAACCCACAAAGTATCTATTTAATCACCATCACTGATCTCAAACTTGGCCATTGTATTTTTGGTGTATACATAATTTTCACATGCACACAAAAATAAACCAATTACCTAGACCAGTGGTTCCCAACCTATGGTCCACGGACCGGTGCTGGTCCGTGGCTTATGATTTGCTGGTGTGCCAAATTGCTTTACTAGACTTTTTATTTGTTCATGATTTAAGAAAATAATAATCTGTCAAAGCATTTAAAATCTGTTAATATGAAAAATTATTTGGATATGTGCATCTTTTATTGCTTATATTTGGATTTCTAATTTCATTTGTAAAATATGAGATATTACGTTTTGGTGTATTGACAGACCTTGCAACAGGTACATGGATCTATCACCATGACAGCTGGTCTTTTCCATGTCTACTGTAGTACTAAGTGCTGTAGTTAGTGTAGTATTTTTCCCTCATGGGGTCCATTTGAATAATTTAGCCTTTATAATCATTTTACTTTGTATAATGTGAAACATTACATTGCATGGTATTGTCCCATTGAATTGTAAATTGCTAAAAAAAAAATATATATATATGCATTTGGGTGGAACTGGTCCGCAGAATTTTTTTTCACTTGCTCGACTGGTCCGTGGCTTCGAAAAAGTTGGGAACCACTGACCTAGACAGCAAATAAAAACAATGTCCAGAACTGCAGAATCAATGGAGGATCACAATGCACTAACACTCTTACATTAGCAGGAGGGGGGATGAAAGGAAGATCGGTGGAGGTTTAATCCATGCAGAAAGGAAGAATCTTAAGCCCATATTCTTATATGTATCGGTGCCTCAGTTCGCCTGTTTGAAAAGCCTCACGTAGAAATTCCTGGGCTTTTCATGGACTGTTTAGTGATGCTGGTGATAGTTTTACATGACCTCTGCACCACGAACGGGAAAAGTCACCCATGAAAACCCGGTTACTCTTCTCTGTGGCCTTGGAAAACAGTCGCAATGGGGGACCGATACATATAACAACATGGGCCCTAACTCGTGCAAGATTAGTGAAGCAAGACAGGGCAGCCGAGGGGTGGTGAGTGTGTCCCGCTTACCATGGTCAGAACAGGCGCGGAGAGTGGCACAGCCGAGGGTCACAGCGGGCCAGACAGAACGTGGAAACAAAAAAGTATAAAGAAAAAAAAATGAGACGGCAATGCATGGAGGAATAAAATAAGTAAATAAATTAATAAGAAGCTGTTAGGGGTTTGAGTACAGCGCATGCCAAAAGTAGTTGTCGGTTCAGGGAAAAAATTATGGTTTCTGTGTGTTATATTTCACTTGGAGGAAGCCGAGGAAATGCTAGGAAATACTCGAACACACTCAAGTAACGGAAAAAATGAGTTACGATTTCGTGAGTTAAACAAATGACGCAACACAGTAATACATGGAAGACCGACATGACTTTTGACAAGCGTTGTACATTGTGTTGAGGAACTGAAGAGGAGGAGGAGGAGGAGGGGATGAGTGTATTGTGTTATGTTGTTAAGACTAAAACTCGTATTCTCAAACATTTCATTGCTTACACACCCACATTTGATAAGGCTTTCATTGAGGTTGTATCGGTATTCCCATGGGTAGTTTTATGAGCCTGGTGATAGCTTGACAAGGCTTCTCCACCATGAACGTTAAAAACACTCATTTGAACCCGACTAATCTCCTTTGTGACCTCTGGAAATATTTGTTGTAGGAGCCAAAACTGTCTGAGAATACAGGGCTGTGATATATGGCTGGTATTATAAGATACTTTCACTTCTCACATCAACTATTTCTAAAGGTCAAAGAGGGGATCAGTCGGGTTCTAATGAGTGTTTCTTTAGGCTCATGCTACTGAGGAAGGGTCAAACTACCACCAGGCTCATAAAACTACTCCTGGAAATGCCCTCAGTTCATACAAAAGCCTTGCCAAATATGTGAACTTGGGCGACAAAATGTTTTAAAATACAACCCATAGCTAACACTAATGGTAAGTGTTGATAGGTATGTATTGATGGATTAAGCACACTGAATGAACTAGTGATTAATAACATGTCTAAGCTACTCTGTAAGGTACTTTAGGAACACTTTAATAACATGCTTGGTGCTGGAAGGGAAATTATCTACATGAAACTAATTACAGTCGCCCTTCAAATAGTACAGTTTCGGTTTTATACGGATTGTCTGGAAGGTCTTTTTAGGATTTTTAAATTTCCTGCTTGTCGGGAAATATAAAAATCCTAAAAAAATCTTCTATGAAAATCCACATAAAACCGAAACTGAACTATTGGAAACCTTACTATTTGAGGGACGGCTGTATATTCATTCATTCATGCAGGTCATTTTTATTTGCTCTGAATGGTTCACTTCTAAAACGTCTCACTAGTTTATAGCATCTCGTTGAGGAATTACGGAACGGCACACTTTAGTAGAGCCAAGTTACTCATGTTAAAGGCAGGTAAGATTATGTTGACTTCACCTACACTAACTTTAGGTAAAACAAACAGACTGTACATGCAGAGTTCACTAAATACCTGGAACACAAACCTGCTGAAAGAGAGGTTAGTTTAAGACAGTTAAGAACACACGACTAAACAATCTAATAGCAACAGTGTGTGGGTGTGTAGGCAGGGAAGGGGGTGACAGATACACTGCACACACAACCTCTACCAAGGCACTGAGGGACAAATATTAAGACATCCGTGCATAGCGTCGCGGCATTAGAAAGTGAATATTAGCGTGGATAGATAGAGGGATAGATAGGTAGACAGATGTAAGACAGGGTGAAACTGAAACATAGAGGTGACGGAAGAAAGGAGAAAAAGATGTACGAAGGAATAGGAAAGATGGAAAAAATAAAAATAAGGGAAGAAAGGAGAAACAGTGGAAAGATGGAGTATAAGGAATAGCATTTAACATAAGAGAGAGAAGAGAATAGAGAAAAGTAGATGAGAAAAAACTCACAAAACTTAAGGAGAAAAAATTGAAAGATGGAAGGAGAAGAGAAAAAAAGGGAGATGGAAAGAAAAATTAAGAAAAAAGGAAAAAAAACATTGAAAGGCAGAAGACGAGGAAGGGCATTTAGCAAGAGACAAAAGACCAGAGAGAAAGAGATAGAGCGAGAGAGAGAGATAGAGCGAGACCTTACTGTTATGGTGGAGGGGAGGTCGATGAGCTGTGTACCGTCCTCGGGC
The DNA here is from genome assembly GCF_024679095.1 of Eriocheir sinensis. Classification (NCBI taxonomy): domain Eukaryota; kingdom Metazoa; phylum Arthropoda; class Malacostraca; order Decapoda; family Varunidae; genus Eriocheir; species Eriocheir sinensis. Next base: position 5,581,625 of record NC_066568.1, read on the forward strand.
TGCCTCGGTACCGTCAGAGGCAGCTCAAACTCGCATCGGTGGTACATGTTGAAGTTATAGTGGCCCGGGAAGTTGGTGTGAAGGACGAACTTTTTGGCACGCTGGGTCTTGGCATCGAAAAGAACGTCCTGGGAGAGAGGGAAGAGGGGAAGAAAAAGTGGTTACAGAAGAAATTCAATGATGATACAAAATAATGATAGTGGTAATTTATTTAGTGATTTTGTGTGTGTAGTTTTGTTTTTGTAATTTTTTTGTTTTGTGTTTTTTGTGTGGGTAGAAAGAAAGGAGATACGGAAAGTGGAATTCAGTGATGACAAAATACATGATGGTGGTAATTTATTTTGTGTGTAGTTGTGTTTTTATTTTTTTTTTTTGTGTTTTTGTGTATACATGAGTAGCGATACTTTATTTAATCATTTTGTATGCGTATTTTTTGTATTTTTGGGAGTACTTTCTTTTGGTTTTGTATGATCTTATGTTTTTTTTGTATGTTATATATATGCGTACTATTTTTGTATGTGTATAAATATTAATACTTTTGGGGGGTGGGGAGAAAGGGAGCTATGAATGGAAGCTGAAATTTAAAGCTGATAATGATAATAAATGATAATATTGATACGATATTCGGTTATTTTGTATATGTACTGAAACACACAGCAATTCAAAAGGAGAAGTTACATTAAAAATTGGGCATATCACTCTAGAAAGGACCAAAGGAGGTGAGGAAGGGGGGCAACTTATGGATAAACAAAACACACACACACACACACACACACAATACAAATATATAAATTATTGATTAAAACGGAAGAAGTAGACAATGAGGAGTTACTACTAAGAGAAGGAAGAAACGTCAGCAACACACAAGAGGACACAGTAAAAAATTGAGTAAAGGAAGATGCTTGAGAGACATAAAGAAATATAGCTTCCCGCAAAGAAACATAGAGGTTTGGAACAGACTAAGTGAGGAAGTAGTAACGGCGAAGTGTGCACAACTTAAAGGAAAAACTGGACAAATACAGATATGGAGACAGGACCACGTAAGCCCAGGCCCTGTAAAACTATAATTAGGTAAATACACACACACACACACACACCAGGCCCAGGGTGAAGTAGTTGAAGAAGAAGTCTGAGCGCGTGGTGGCCTTCCTGGCATGCGCGTTGTGGATCTTCATCTTGTCCTCCGACTTGTAGAACACGCGGGAAGGGGCTCCCAGGGCCATCGCCACCTCCTGACACGATGCCCCAAAGTGGATGTTGCGGGTGAAGGTTTGTCTGGAGTCGTGGTGCCGTGCCCTGCCTGTGGGGATGAGTGACGGGTGAGAGATGGGGAGATGAGTAAGAGATGAGGGAGATGAGTAAGAGATAGATAGATAGATAGCCAACCCCACCATAGGGAATAAATGGACGTTAAACGATGATGATGATGATGATGAGATAGATAGGAAGATAGATAGTGTACAAAGGAATAGGAAAGATGGAAAAAAAACAGAAATGGAGGAAGGAGAAAAAGATGTACAAAGGAAAGAGGGAAAAAACAGGAAACAGAAATGAAGGAAGGGAGAGTTGGGGGAGAGACAGGGGATGAATGAGGGATGGGGGAGGTTATGGGTGAGGGATAAGGAAGGTTACAGAGACAAGGAGACAAGGGATGGGGGAGGTTATGGGTGAGGGATAAGGAAGGTTACAGAGACAAGGGATGGGGAGGGATGTGGAGTTTTGGATGAGAGATGAGGGAGGTTATGGGTGAGGGATAAGGAAGGTTAGAGTTGAAGGTCGAGCCACAGACTGGTGAAGGATGAGGAGGTTATGGTGAAACAGGGAGATGAATGAGAAATGGGGGATAGTATATTTGTGTATGGGTAGAAGGCAGAGGTTAGATGAGAAAGGGACTGAATGCCATAAACAGGGAAGGCTATAGACAAGCTAGAAATGATTACGCCAAAGTGAGATGAGTAATTCTGAAAAATCGATGATCATTCCTGACACAGAGGAGTTAAGTCTACCATTTCATCCAAGGCCACTTTACAACCTGTCCATCCCTCACTACTCCAAGCCTTACCGTCATCCGTAAACAAGTTGAGCCTCAGTCCCTTGGTCTTGCCCATGTCACGGAGGACCAAAAGGGAGTCCAGGTGGATGAGGTTGTGGATGCAGGATGAGGGCAGTGGCGGGGCCCGGGGGTCCTTGGGGTTGTTGCCGCTGTAAATGACCATCTTGGACACAACTGGCGACGCTCCGCTCGGGAACTGCAGCGATCCGAGCCCCTTGTTCAAGCATGGCTGCCAAAGGGGGGAAAAAGTTAATCGAAAGGAAGGATTTGGGAGTTCGTTTTCTACTTCTTTGTATTTTATTTCTGACGGGGGAAAAAAATAATTGAAGGGAAGAAACGTAAGAAAGGGAAGGATTGGGGAGTTTATTTTCTTCTTTGTATTTTACTTCCATGGCTGCTGAGGGACAAAAAGATTGATCGAAAGGAAGAAAGGGAAGGATCTGGGTTATTTTCCTTCTTTTCTCCTTCGTATTTTATTTTCATGGCTGCCGAGGGGGAAAAAACAATTGAGGGGAAGAAAGGGAAGGATTTGAGGGTTAGTTTTCTTCTTTTTTTCTTTGTTTTATTTCCATGGCTGCTGAGGGGGGGAAGATTAGACAAAGGGAAGAAAGGGAAGGGTGTGGGAGTTGGTTTTCTTCTGTTTTCCTTTGCATTTTATTTCCATTACTGCCGAGGGGGAAGAAGATCAATCGAAGGGAAGAAGAGGAGGTGTTTGGGAGTTTGTTTTCTACGCATTTTATTTCCATTACTGCCGAAGGGAAAAAAGATTAAGCGAAGGGAAGAAAGGGAGGATTAGGGTTAGTTTTCTTCCCTTTTTCTTTATTTTATTTTTATATTAAAGAAATTGTGTATATATATGTTTAAAGACAGAGAAGAATGGGAAGGATTTATGATGTTTTCTTCATTCTTTATATTTTAATTCTATGATAAAGACAGGTGGCAAGGCAGGGTGTCCAGTGCAGATGTAGCTAACAGATGTGGAGTAGAGGACCTGGAAACAGTGCTCAGAAGGGAAAGACTCCAATGGTTTGGACATGTAAAGAGAGCAGGGGAGGATACAATGCTGGGAGTTTTGGAGATTGGAGGTAGAAGGAAGGAGACCAGTTGGTAGACCTAGGAAAACGTGGAGGTGTATATAGGAAGACTTGGCATTGATGGGATTGGATGAGCATTGGGCAGCTTTCAATCCCACCCACTCACCTATACACACACATCACATCTACACTCTCACCCACTCTTCAGCAACCCACCTGGTATTTCTGGTCCACCGAGAAGAAGAAGGACAGCCCAGGGAAGTTAATAGTCAGGATCTGCCTCTCCCAGTCATATATTCCTGGGTGAGTGGCCCCGAAGGAGTGGTCAATCTGCTCAATGCTTGGGATGACCTCATGGGAGCTAAATGTGATGCCACTGGTTGGGGAGAAATGGGGAGCGATTAGGGGGTGAAGGGGGAAAAGTGGACAACAAAAAGTGGAGAAAGAGGAAAGTAGAATGTAGGAGAGTAAGACTAGGGGAGCGGCAAGAGGTGTGAAGGGGGAAGAGTGGACGAAGAAAAGTGGAGAAAGAGGGAAGTAGAAGGTAGGAGAGTAAGACTAGGGGAGCGGTAAGAGGTGTGAAGGGGGAAGAGTGGACGAAGAAAAGTGGAGAAAGAGGGAAGTAGAAGGTAGGAGAGTAAGACTAGGGGAGCGGTAAGAGGTGTGAAGGGGGAAGAATGGACGAAGAAAAGTGGGGAAAGAGGGAAGTAGAAGGTAGGAGAGTAAGACTAGGGGAGCGGTAAGAGGTGTGAAGGGGGAAGAGTGGACGAAGAAAAGTGGGGAAAGAGGGAAGTAGAAGGTAGGAGAGTAAGACTAGGGGAGCGGCAAGAGGTGTGAAGGGGGAAGAATGGACGAAGAAAAGTGGAGAAAGAGGGAAGTAGAAGGTAGGAGAATAAGACTAGGGGAGCGGTAAGAGGTGTGAAGGGGGAAGAGTGGACGAAGAAAAGTGGAGAAAGAGGGAAGTAGAAGGTAGGAGAGTAAGACTAGGAGAGTGGTTAAGAGCAACGTTGCCAGATTGTTGTACTCAGCCGCTTATATTTCCCGACTTCCTACCCTAAAACTGTCTTCTGGGCTCCAATAACGAAACTCATTTATAGTTATCGTTAAAAGAGTTAGATCCTGATTAGTCCGTGGGCCACCCTCACAAAATAGCTCTAGAAAACAAGTTTCGTCGGGCATATGTCCGCATTGAAATTTTTCACTTGTAATAGGTTGCAGCAATGTTCTCAACACTTTATCCGTAGAGCTTAACCAAAAATACTTGCACATTAACATACAGTGAAAATTCATACATCGGCTTCTTGGTATGTATAAAATAGTATTCCCCACACGTTAAGTGATAGGAAAAGCAACTCTAAACACTTTTTCATCTATGGCAATTTGTGTTTAACGCCTTCGTTTTAAAGTTACAGGATGTTTAAATACGAAAATTGATCAATTTCCAGCCTTTGGTCCTGATCTGAAAATAAAGGTAGAGACATCAGGATGGTTGCAAATTACTCTAAAATACAAGCCAAACAATTTATATTCAGACAACATTGGGCTAATGTTAACTATTTGACCTATAAAAACAGTCATAGTTAAGCATGCTGTCATGAAAATACCATTTGCATCGTATTTTTGCTTAAACAAGTTGTACAGCCTAAACAGTTGCCATTAGACAAAGACTGTATTAATGTAATTTGTTTGTCTTGTAAAGTAGAGTAATTTGCAACCATCCTGAAGTCTCTACCATGATATTCAGATCAGGAACAATGACTGGATTCCAGTTAATTACAGGATGTTTAAATAAGAAAAATTCATTGGAATCCAGTCATTGTTCCTAATCTGAATATCATGGTAGGGACTTCGGGATGGTTGCAAATTACTCTACTTTACAAGACAAACAAATTACATTAAGACAGTCTTTGTCTAATGGCAACTGTTTAACATATAACTGGTTAAGCTCCTTGAGACTAGCTTCTATGCAATATTACGAAAGTGTACGATATCTGATGGTGGCCCACGGACTAATAGGTAACATTACGTCAATGTGATCCTAAGAAAAGATTTACTACAAAAATTTATCCTGCCGCCGCCAGCAAGGTGGGCAGGTGCCTGATGCACATTCGGTCTCATGTCAAGTACAACAAATGTAAAAATAAACATACAAGTAATTTGTTCTAACAAATTCCCAAAGTCGCAAGGCCATTTCAAAATTATATGGATTATATTTACTAACATTACGGTCTTCTGTCTTCTTAAAAAACGAGAATAGTCCCGTGAGTCGAAATATTCATCAGAACGAACAGTCAAATCCTTTGTTTACAGTTAATATTAAAACCTTATTAGAATAGGTACGTAAATATTTTTTTTGTATAAATAAAACTACATATATTTGACATACTTTATTTGTGCTTTTTTATTCAATTCAATATTCATTAAAGCATTAAAAAAATAAATAAATATTGAATTTAATTTAGTCAGCCATAAAAGTACATTTTCTTTGGCGCTTTTAAGCATTAGAGAATACCACAAGTTTTTGTGGAATACTATCCTATTCATATAAAAAAATTGATTTTAATATGCTATTATTTCGTAAACGTGCAAGTAAAACTAGTTAAGCTCCTCGAAACTAGCTTCTATGTAATAAAACCTATTATATCCTGAAGAAAACGAGCGCTGCGGAATGATGCCCGACGAAAGTGTAAGATATTCCAGGGTGGCCCACGGACTAGATGTTTCTTAGCAATAGTTAGGCGTCAGAAACTGGTAAATACTATGCTCTGAGTACAATAACCTGGCAACGGAGGTTAAGAGGTATGAAGGGGGAAGGGTGATTATAGAGTGGAAGATCAGGGTGTGGTTCGTCAGAGGAAGGGAGAAGGATGTAGGGAGCTTAAGGGATGAAGATGAAGGAGTGAGCAGAGGTTAAGAAGAAGGGAGAAGGAAAGAGGGAGTTTAAGAGAGGAGAAAAGTTAAGAAGAGGTATGAGAAAAGTATTTAGAGTAAGATGAAAGAAAGCCATAGAAAGGGATACTGATCAAATACACACACACACATTATTGAGCAAAATGGAAGAAGTAGATAATGAGGAGTTACTACTAAAAGAAGGAATAAACAGCAGGAACACAAGAGGACACAGTAAAAAATTGAGGAAAGGAAGATGATTGAAAGACATAAAGAAATATAGCTTCCCACAAAGAAATAAAGAGGTTTGGAACAGACTAAGTGAGGATGTAGTATCGGCGAAGAGTGTGCAAAGCTTTAAGGAAATGTTGGACAAATACAGATACGGATACGGGAACACACGAGCGTAAGCCCAGGCCCGGTAAAACTAAAACTATGTAAATACACACACACACACACACAGAGCCACCTTACCAGTACTTTAGCTTCACTGCCTTCATGTTGTACACCTCAATGATCTTAAGTCGCTGGCACACTGGATCAAAGAACAGCTGGATGCCATCTTGTGATAGGTTAAGGATGAGGTCAGTCTCCAGAGAGGTCTGAAAAATAAAAAGGCAGGTAGAGGAGGTGGTGAAGATTTTTTTTTTTTTTTATTTATTTATTTATTTTTACATCTTGCACTGGTAGGCTTTCTTCAGGGGCCTAGATGGTGGTCAACCCAAGCCCGTCATGGCGCAGGGAATTTGTTTATAGTGGCGCCAGTTGTGCTTGTGGGTATGTGGGTATTGTGAAAGAAACTACAAGAATGAAAGAGACGAAAAATGAGATCTGGCTACAAAATGAGAATGAAAAAAGTGAGAGAAAAATGCTAAATAACACTGAGAGTCAAAGTAGAAAGACTAAGCTGACATATTTCATTACTTATTACATGCTATTCATTATATTAATCATTATTCAACTTATTATTTTACAGTCTGGGCAGATCATAACATACAAGAACCCATATATATCAGACAGACAGACAGACAGAAACGGTGTTGGTCCTTCTACTGTTGTGAAAAGAAACAGAGAGATACAGATGGACAGAGAGAGAGAGAGCTTATTTGTCTCGCTGTAAAAAAAATATACAGAAACTCAGACAGAAAGAGAGAGCACCAGTCCGTCTGACAAGTCATGAGAAACGGCGCTGGTCCATCAACTGTTGTAAAAAAGAAATGGGCAGATACAGATGGACAGAGAGAAAGCCTATTCCTCTCACTACAATAAAAATAGACAGGAACTCGGGCAGACAGATAGCACCAGTCCGTCAGGAGGTTAATAGACTCACGGTGTCGCTGTAGAGGACTTGAACGCCACGGATGGTGCCAACTTGGTGCTGTATGATGGCCACCGCCTGGCTGAAGTGCATGCCTGAGGGGGTGGAGGGGAGAAATGAAGAAAAGGTATGAGGGGCACAGCTTACATGAGAGACTGGGAAATTAACCATGTAGCAGCGACGGGCCAAATTTGTGGCTTTACCATGTAGCAGTGACGGGCCAAATTTGTGGCTTTACCATGTAGCAGTGACGGGCCAAATTTGTGGCTTTACCATGTAGCAGTGTCGGGCCAAATTTGTGCCATGATATAAACCCCCAAGAATAGATGCTACATAATCTGATCACAAATGCTTTGATATATATTATGAAATGGTTTGTGAGAGGGGTGATTTTTTCTCATTTTTCTCGCTTAGAGGGACCATTAAGAAACACGATCCCCGCTGCTGCCGGGTCAATCGTCATTGGTCATCACCTTCAACTATCAACTACATTACTATTATCTACATTATTATTACTACTAACCTATCAACTACATTTCTATCTTCTTTTTCTTCTCATTTATCATCCTTAGTTTCCCTATGAGTCTCTGCTATCTACATTATCATCTATATTACTATCCATCACATCTATCATCCTCATCCTCAGTCATTATTATCTTTATTAGGAAGGGAAAGGGACAGAAGGTGAGGAAGAGGAGGTGGGAAGGAAGATGAAGGATGGGAAGACCTCTTGCAGACCCTATGTTCTTCTGTTCTGAGCTGCCATTCTGTTGCTTTCATCGTCCATCTAGTAGTAAAATTTTGAACTTTTTGGCTCTTGTGTGCTTCTATCAATTGCTGTATCTATAATTTTTGTGTGTTAATGTCTGTAATACTAATTTAGAAGGGCATTTCCTTTTCTTATATATATTACAACTTCAGATAACCTGTTCTAGCTAAGGTTAAATTTATAGCAATTACAATATACATTTAAGGTTAAGTTTACATCTCAAAGCATAATTTACTTTCAAACGTGCCTGAATGCAATGTCTAACTCCAAAGACTCTGATACATATTTGATTACAAAGGAATACTTGAAGTGCTTGAGTATTTACAAATGAATTCTTAACATTTTCAGATTGGTGACTGACAAGATATTTCTGGAGCTCCTTCCAAGAACTATTGCAGCTGGGACAAATACTTGAATAAATTGAAGGAAAGTGATAGAAAATAAGTGATTCAAGCAAGAAAATAAAGACTTAAATTGCAAATATTATAGTCCTACAATGTGTTACAATGAGGAAAGATAAATAGTGTAATGCCACTGAAAAGCAAAGGGTGTTAATAAGCAGAAGAGAGAATTAAGAGGAGGACCTATAAAGCGATACAGGTCAAAAGATAAAGAAGAAGCAAGCCTGGCCTACACAACTTGTTCCTCTGCAACCAACTACAGTAAAAGGTATGTTATTAATTTTTCCAGCATCTCTTCTCAGTATCTAGTATAAGGTCACAATACTTCACATTACAGTTAATAATAAAACTCCACATTTATCAAAATTACTTCACAATCAGCAATCAGTGCATGGCTAAGAGGTTGATGCTTCTTTTAGGTTCATTGTTCAAGCAGGTTTAGGAGGAAAATATTGAATGTATAAGTAATATCAGACAGCCAGTTTGGTGTCTGATACGGAAAAATATGCCTCTTCTATTGTTCCATTTGTCTTTCTATCATAATATCTGTTTATATGTATTCATCCATTGGTTCATTAGTCAAGTAGGTTTAGGAGGAAAATTTTGAATGCATAAGTAATGGACAGATGGTTTGGTGTCTGTGATCAGAGAAAATATGCCTCATAGTTTTTTTTTCCTAATATGTTATCTATTTACATCTATTTATCTATTTATGTATGATTGTATACATGTTTATGGTTCAAGCCACTGAGACAAAGTAATGATAATGATAACAGTGATAATAATGATGTCACCCCTGTCTGGTTCCTGAGACAAAGTAACAATGGTAATGAATGTTCCCCTTGCTGAATTTCCTTAGACAGAGAAATAACAACAACAGTAACAGCTTTGCACACCTTTGTTTAGATTTGTAAGTCACACCATTATGACTGTTTTGCTTCCTCAGACAAAGCAATGAAAACAATAACAGCCACCCTTGTTAAATCCCTGAGAGAGAAATGCAAATAACCGAACAACAGCTCAAATTATGCCTTCATTTTGATCCATTAGACAAACATTAATAATGGTCATCCCTGTTTTGCTCCCTAGACAAAGTAACAATGATAATAGTCTCCCTTGCTTGATTTCCTAAGTCAGAGAAATGATGCGAATAGTAACAGCCTTCCAGACTCTTATTTTAGTCTTCTACACCCTTGTTCTGGTTTGTAAGATATATATTAACAACAGTAACCTTGTTTTGTTTTCTGAGACAGAGTAAAGGTAATTATCAAGTAGTTTCCCTTGGTAAAATTTCAAATGATGATAAAAACGGCCATCTAGACCTTGTATTGGAACTTCACACCCTTGTTTAGGTCCATAAGAGAAATCATAACACGAGTCACCCTTGTTTTGCTCCCTGAGACAAAGTAACACTAACAACAATATTCTCCATTCTTTAAATCCCTGAGAGAGAAATGATAACAATATACTAATAGCCTTCCACACCCTTGTTTTGGTCCATAAGATAAATTATAACATTAGTCACCCTTGTTTTACTCCCTGAGACAAAGTAACAATAACAACAATATTCTCCCTAGCTTAAATTCCTAAGAGAGAGAAATGATAACAATACTAACAGCCCTCCACACCTTTGTTTTGGTCCACAAGACAAATCATAACACTAGTCACCCTTGTTTTGCTCCCTGAGACAAAGTAACAATAACAACAATAGTATGTCTTGTTTAAATCCCTAAGAGAGAGAAATGATAGCAATATACTAATAGCCTTCCACACCCTTGTTTTGGTCCACAAGACAAATCATAACACTAGTCACCCTTGTTTTGCTCTTAAGACAAAGTAACACAACCAACAATATTCTCCCTTGTTTAAATCCCTAAGAGTGAGAAATTATAACAATAGCAATAGCCTTCCACACCCTTGTTTTGGTCCATAAGACAAATCATAACACTAGTCACCCTTGTTTTGCTCCCTGAGACAAAGTAACAATATCAACAATATTCTCCCTAGCTTAAATAACAGAGTGAGAAATGATAACAAAATACTAATAGCCTTCCACACCCTTGTTTTGGTCCACATGACAAATCATAACACTAGTCACCCTTGTCTTGCTCCCTGAGACAAAGTAACAATATCAACAATAGTCTCCCTTGTTTAAATCCCTAAGAGTGAGAAATGATAACAATAGCAATAGCCTTCCACACCCTTGTTTTAATCCTTAAGACAAATCATAACACTAGTCACCCTTGTTTTGCTCTTAAGACAAAGTAACAGCGGTAATAATGTCTCCCTTCCTGAAGCAGAGACAGGCAGGGAAATGCTGACAACTGAACGCCAGCAACTTTAAATTACGCTGTTGTTTAAATCCGTGAGACAATAATGGTGAAAATAATACTAGTCCCCCCTGCGTAAGACAAAGTGGCCCAGTGTCCCCCCACTCACCCAGTACGAACTCCCATTTCTCGGCGCTGAGCGACTGTTCGGGGTACACCTCCAGCTCCAACATGCTGCCCGCCGCTCTCAGCACGCTCAGCACCGCCGCGCCGCCCTCCGCATCACACTGCTGACTCTTGTTACGGGAGCGCTGCCTGCCGTGCCCTCGCCTCGCTCATCCTCCTCTCGATTTAACAACAATAGGCGCGGCAACACAAACACGGCCCAGACCTTCACCTGTCTGCCCCGCGGCCCTACAGGGGGGGCGGCGCGACTCGATCCTCTACCGCCTCGCCCTGCTCTTGGCTGTCTTTTCACACGGCAGTACCCAGGGGAAGGCCTATCCGCTCTTTAACTGTGGAGAAATGTCCCAGTTTTTTGTTTGTGCAGCAGGAAAATGCACCCAGAAATGTTTCTAAAGCTTATATATCTGGTTCGCCTCGCTCGCCACTCTCCCTTTCTTCACGTGGAAAAAAAAAGACTCCCCCCGCCTTTTTACAGCTCCTGTTTCACTAATTCCTATGTTTTCTTTGAGAGATTTGAAGGTTAGTTAAAGACATATATATGATACCACTAGAATTCTTTATTACGTAGAAAGCTTAACCAATCACATGCCCATTTCGAACCTTTACAGTCTTTCCTACGTTCTTCTGAGGGATTTAAAGCTTAGTAAAAGACGTATATGACAACACGAGAGAAATCCGTTACATGGGCAGCGAGATGATGGCGCGATTATACAATGAATCATAAGCGTTCTGATCCTCCTCCCCCAGCCCGTGAGTCAATAAAGCGTGTTTGGGAAGGGCCGTTTCTCCCGTCTATTGGCTAACAGCTGATCAGGCGCATGCGCATAGGCACACTGTTTTAGTTGCTGCGTTTACGTCATTTGACTGTCATGCGTTTCTCCGTCGAATAAATGCGTTAATTGACCTTTTTCTTCACCCAGGCAGCTCATGACAGGTGTGGGAGGGAGGAAATGAATGGTACATGGCTGCTACTTCTGTTTCGCACTAATTAATGTACCGTTGGAATTTACCTGTTTTATATTTCCATTTTCTCTACCTCAAGGATGCTGCTGCTGTCCCTTTATCTGTGCCTCTCTCTCTCTCTCTCTCTCTCTCTCTCTCTCTCTCTCTCTCTCTCTCTCTCTCTCATTTGCACTACGTAATAAATTATCCAAAGCGCTCAGGAAACAGCTGGCGCCTTATCTCAGAAACAACAGGTGCTCACGTAAACTTTGTGTCTGGTAATAACTTATCTTACGTTGACACTGAACCTGACTTTATTTAATAACTTATCTATAGCTATGCGTGCGTACTGCTGGTGGTGTTTTAAGGAATGTATCTCGCTCGCTTCTTATATAACCGTGTCAACTGCGCATATAATTAAGAGGCTTATTATTATCTTATTAGCCTTCAGACTGATGGAAACTTAAGCTCTGGGGCTATTTTAGTGCTGCATTATCATGAAGTTGTCACCCGGGCCCTCTCTCTCTCTCTCTCTCTCTCTCTCTCTCAACAAGATCTTACAAGTCTTTGCATTTCCATATAAGGTCAGAATAGCCATATGGGAGGGGAAGGGTTGCAATGGCCGGGGAGGTCAGGCATTTCCGGTCTTTGTGAGTTGGTCATGGCGCGTGGCAAAGCGTTGTGAGGTCACGGGGTCAAGGTCACGTACAGGCCGGAAGATGGGGGTGCGTGACCTTCTTCTTCGACTTTAACATTTTCCCTCCTTTCAATATTTCTTTACATACTGTCAATCCTTCCTCTATATTGCTTCGAATCTCTTAATTACATATTCCCTCAATCTCCTAATCTTCCTCTTTCCTCTTCTTCCTCTTCGCTCCTCCTCTTCCTTCCCTGTTACTCTCTATAATAAAAAAAATGAAGAATAAGAATGATGCAGTTAAAGAGATATAAGATCGAGTACGTAGAAAGTATAATAAACAAGAAAAAGAAAGAAAACTGAAGAATAAGAATAATATGCAAGGAAAGGGAGGAGAGTATAGAGGATTATAAACAGGAAAAAGAATAAGATCGAGGAGAGTATAGGAACAAAAATAAACGATCGAGGAATATCACCTTCGTTTTCCTTATCTTATTTTTTGTTACTGTTTTTGTCTGGGTGACGTGTCCATATTTATATCTCTTCCACTGCTTAATTTAATTCTGTCTCTCGGTATACTGCATGCTATTGATTTACTTGCTTAATTGCCTGTCGATCGATCCACTTTCATTTTCCTATTGATACATACAGAAACATATAGATCGGTTTATTTTCAGACGTTAATTTTGGCCCCACATCAATTATATATATGTTTTCAAAGGCAAAAAAAGGAGTTTAAACGGGTTCTAAAAGGTGTTTTTAGGTTTATGGTTTAGAAGAAGGGTCAAACTACCACCTGGGTCATAAAACTACCCCTGGAAATGCCCAAAACTCCCATGAAACCCTTGTCAAATTATTTAATGTGAGATTGGGAGACGAAAATGCTTTAAAATATATAGTCCTATAATATATCTCTATACCATTGTTCTTTATGTGTGTCTGCCTGTCTGCATTTAAATTACTATTGATTTCTATTCTTCCTTGCCTATTCACACTCCACTATTCATACCTGGAAACGTAGACATAGCCATTATAAATTCATATCTATACCGCGTAATCCCCCTTAATTAATTCGCCTGCCTGAAAACCCTCTCGTAAAAGTTCCTTGTCTATTCACACTTCACTATTCATACTTAGAAACGTTGACACAACCATTATAAATTCGTATCTGTATCGTACGTATAACACCCCCCCCCCCCTTAGTTCACCTGCCTGAAAATTAACCCTCTCGTAAAAGTTCCTGGGATTCTCATGGACTGTTTTGTGATCCTAATATGATAGTTTCGCACGACTTCTGCATCTTAAACGGAAAAAGTCACCCAAGAAAACACAGTTAATCATCTCTGTGGCCTTGGAAAACCGTCGTAATGGGAGCACGGTATACGCTATGAGAATATACGAACCGTACTATTTTAAACCACAATGCAACACGCCTGAGAACCATCTTGGCTGCCCGGGCGAGTCTAACCGATTGCCTAACCCTCCCCGATGCAGGGCCAGAGGAGAAAGTTGGCACTGACGGCTGCATAGTGCCATAAAAGGTCTCCTGAAAAGTGGAGCATTGTGCGTAGTGGCGTAGATATGAAGTACACGAGTCACCCCTGATGCTGAAGGCTGGGAGAAAACGGGGATTGGGTCTGGAAGGGAGAGGTCGTTGGGGAGAAGAGAAGGGAGGGAGGGAGGGAGGCTGTGGGGAGGAGGAAGGAGGAAGGGTGTGAAAGAGGGAAGGGAATGGGGGAGGAAAGGAGAGAGTACAGGGAGGTAGGAGAGGAGGGGAATAGGGAAGGGGAGGTAGAGGGGGAAGGAAGCGAGGGAGGTTGTGGGGGGGAGGAAGGGTGTGAAAGAGGGAAGAAGGGAAGGGAGGAGGAGAGAATGGAGGGGGTATGGGGATAGGAGGAGAGGAGGGGAATAGGGAAGGGGGGGGGGAGGGAGGTTGTGGGGAGGAGGAAGGAGGAAGGGTGTGAAGTGGGGAAGGGGGAAGGGAGGAGGAGAGGGTATGGGGAGAGGAGGGGAATAGGGAAGGGGAGGTAGAGAGGGAAGCAAGCGAGGGAGGGAGGGAGGTTGTGGGGAGGAGGAAGGAGGGAGTGCAGTGGGGAAGGGGGAAGGGAGGAGGAGAGGGTATGGGGAGAGGAGGGGAATAGGGAAGGGGAGGAGTGGAAGCAAGCAAGGGAGGGAGGAAGGAGGAAGGGTGTGAAACAGGGAAGAAGGGAAGGAAGGAGGAGAGAATGGAGGGATCGAGAGGGTATGGGGATAGGATCGGAGAGGAGGGGAATGTGGAAGGGGAGGTAAAGGGGGAAGGAATAGCGAGGGAGTATATTGTGAGGAAGAGGAGGAGGAGGAGGAAGGTGTGAATGAGGGGACAAGAGGGGGATGGAGAGGAGAGGTGGGGAGAAAGGAATGATTTTTTTTTTACCATAAATATGTATTAATTTACAAGCATTAAAAGAACGATAGAAGTACTCATAAAATCAAACACGCTTCGTTAACAACAAAAACAACACACAGAACTCTCCCTTCTCCTTGTGTGTGTACTTTTGCAACAATAAACCATCAATCAACCAAGCAAGGAATATATAACCCTAGACAACCCTCACAACACGTACAACAGACCCCACTCACAGCCACACAGACAGATCTACATAAAAAATCAGACAAATACGCATCCATTAACAACAGAACAGACAGAACTGTCATATTGTAGCCCCGTTGCGGCGAGGTAAAACAACCCACACAACACAACAGCCATCATCGCCATCATCAGCCAAGCGTTTGAAAACAGGGTGGGCGGCGGCTTCTCGATGCTCGGCCCCGCACACAGCCTAACTAGCCCCATAAAACACCCAAGAAGAAGAAGAAGAAGAAGAAGGCCCCGCACAGCACCAGCAGGGACGCGGCCGGTGATCTAGGAGCCCCGGTATGAGTATGGGCGGCAGGGAGAGAGGAGTGGTAGGGGCGGCAGGGAGGAGTGGTAGGGGCGGCAGGGAGAGAGGACTGGTAGGGGCGGCAGGGAGGGAGGAGTGGTAGGGGCGGCAGGGAGAGAGGAGTGGTAGGGGCGGCAGGGAGGGAGGACTGGTAGGGGCGGCAGGGAGGGAGGACTGGTAGGGGCGGCAGGGAGGGAGGAGTGGTAGGGGCGGCAGGGAGGGAGGACTGGTAGGGGCGGCAGGGAGGGAGGACTGGTAGGGGCGGCAGGGAGGGAGGACTGGTAGGGGCGGCAGGGAGGGAGGACTGGTAGGGGCGACAGGGAGGAAGGACTGGTAGGGGCGGCAGGGAGGGAGGACTGGTAGGGGCGGCAGGGAGGGAGGACTGGTAGGGGCGGCAGGGAGGGAGGACTGGTAGGGGCGGCAGGGTGGAAGGACTGGTAAGGGCGGCAGGGAGGGAGGAGTGGTTAGGTTAAGTTCACTTAATACCACAATACTTTTTTTTATTTTTTTTATCCCAGAACACTTTCCTTAACCCGGTAGCAGTGACGGGCCAAATTTGTGGCTTTACCGTGTACCAGCGACGGGCCAAATTTGTGGCTTTACCGTGTACCAGCGACGGGCCAAATTTGTGGCTTTACCGTGTACCAGTGACGGGCCAAATTTGTGGCTTTACCGTGTACCAGTGACGGGCCAAATTTGTGGCTTTACCGTGTACCAGCGACAGGCCAAATTTGTGGCTTTACCGTGTACCAGCGACAGGCCAAATTTGTGGCTTTACCGTGTACCAGCGACGGGCCAAATTTGTGGCTTTACCGTGTACCAGCGACGGGCCAAATTTTTGCTATGATATAAACCCTCAAAAATTGATGATGCATAAACTGGTCACAAATGCATTGATATATATTATGAAACGGTTTGCACGAGTGATGATTTTTCCAAATTTTTCTTGCTTAGAGGGGCCTTTAAGAAACATGATCCCCGCTGCTACCGGGTTAACCCCACGACACTTACCTCTACTTTCCCCCACCACACAGAGAGAGAAACTGACAAGCCAACACACACACCGGCCACCATGGAGGACATCGATGGCATAGATTACGAGGCGGAGTTGCACCACATCCGCAACAAACTGCAGGCCAACCACAGCACCCTGGAGCGCTCCCTGGCTGCCTTCAAGATGGAGATCAGCGCCCAGTTCCAGCAGCATCGCACCAATATAATCAACTTGAAGGGTGAGATTGGGGCTGCGAGGGTGTGCTGGCGGTGCTGGTGGTAGTGATTTTTATGTTTGTTTATTCATTTATTTATTCATTTTTCTGTTGTGTTGGTGTTGCTGTCATTTTTGTTTTTAGTTTTTCTTCTTTTTTCATCTTTCTCTCGCTAATGGTGTTTTCCTTCCGTTTCTTCATCTTCCTTTGTCTTCAGCTGATGTTCTCATTTTTATTCTTTCTTTTCCTTTTTTTCATCTTTTTGTTCTTGTTTTTTTCTTTTCCTTCTATTTTCATCTTATTCTCTAGTTAATGGTGTTGGATGTTCCTGCTCTATTCTTGTTTTTCTTCCATTTCATCATCTTGTTTTTCTTCTTTCTTTTCCTTTTTTTCATCTTCCTTTGCACTCAGCTGGTGGTTTTCATGTTGCTCTTGTTTTTGTCATTCATGATTCTCCTCTTCACCATTTTTCATCTTGAGCTGATGTCGATCCTATTGATCTTTACTTATTTTTCTTTTGCTTCTTTTTTCATCTTCTTTTGTGTTGTCAGTATCGCCTATCATGTTTCTTACTCCTATTTATCGACTAATCTTAACCCATACGCTGCAGTTGGCACGGATTTTGCCTTTACTGTTAGCCCGGTAACTTAGGTATACTCCCAGGCCTTTCTCTGCCTCTGTGGTGGATAGTGGAGTGTTTCCCATGTGGTATTGGTATGCTGGATATCCCCTCCCATGATGCATAACTTTACATTCTTCTTCATTGAATTGTAGCAGCCACTTACAATGTGACTTATTGCTCCACTCCTGTAGCTTGGTGGTGTCTTCTTGTACGAAATCTATCACTAATGACGCCTGACCTTACAGACAAGCATGACAGAGCGAAGCAGCGCATGGACGAATTGAGGCAAGATATCGACCAGCGTGAGGTGGAGAGCAGCCAAGCGAGAGAGGATGCGGAGCGGATGGCACAGGAGCTTGAGAAGGCAACACTGGCGCTCCGTGGAAAGGTGCAGCGTTATGCGTGTGTTTATCTAGTATACAGGGCCTTAGATATACTCTTGTGGTCCTGTCTCCATATCTATAATTGTCCAGTCTTTCCCTAAACTGTTTGACACTCTGCCGCTGCAACATCTTCTGCTAATCCATTCCATGTGTGTGTGTGTGAATACAGGTCTAAATTTGATTATGCTTTTACTGGGATCTTTATTTGTATTATCTTAGGAAGCACCATACTGCACACTTCAGTTTTTTGTGGTCTGTTTTCACCATAAATGAACCCACCGTGTGTCCATTGCAGAAGGAGGAGCTGGAGAGACAGAAGGAGATGCTTGCAGACTGTGTGGAGAAGCTGAAGGAGAAGGAGCGGTGGGCAGCGGAGACCAGACAGCGGCACCAGGTGTGTGTGTGTGTGTGTTTATGGGTGACAGGAAGGGTGGAGAGGGATAGGTAAAGGTTATGGACAGACAGATCAATAGCAGTGTTTTTATTACTAATTTACTTTTTTATCACCCTTTTCATTTTTATTACTTTCTATTACTATTATATAATCTACCTTATTACTGTTATTGTTACTTTATTTGTTCTATTTTTTATTGTTATTACTATTTCTCATGGGGAAGGATCGCCATTTCTGAAGCACATACGAAATTGATCTATTCTATTCCTACTTTTCCCAACAACCTGCCTGGGATTCAAACCTGGGACCATGAGTTGTAAGGTGCACTCTTTAGCACTGAGCCAAAGAGATATCCCATGGCTCAAGCCCTTGCAATGATCCTCCTCCATCTTCCTCAATCCAGTGCTAATCCTTCCTCTACTTCTAACACTTCAAGCCTTGTTGCTGTCCAGTTATGTTATCTTGAGGTCGTCTTAGTTTATATACCATCTACTCCCATTCTACCTGTTGGCCTTGCAATGATCCTCCTCCATCTCGCAGTACTAATCCTTCCCTTATTTCTAACACTTCCAAGTCTCGTTGCGCTGTTCTTTTATCTTGAGGTGTCCGGGGTTACTCACCTGTTGTCTCGTTAGCAGGACAAGGTGAGCCTGGCAGAGAGCAGTGTGGAGCTGTTCAAGACACACCTGGGCCTGGACATCACCTGCACGCACCACAACACCTTCATCGTCAAGTTCACGCAGGTAAGGCTGGGGAGTACCAAGACGCCTCTCCACCCGAAATTGACCTCTCCTCTGACCTCCCGTTCTTTTTCCTTTTGTCGGAACAGTGTCTAGCGGGCTTTTTTTGTTGCTGTTTTTTGTCCTTCAGCTGCTGCCCTTCCTGTAAAAAAGAAAAAAAAGAAAGAAAAAGGTTGGGCAGGCTGGTACATACAAGTCCCCACCACCAGTCATGTTAGTGTTCTTGAAGGGAAAAAATGACCAACTTTAGACAGTGACGTTTGGGTGTATTATAACTGACAGCTATTGGTGGAGTCACTGTTTACCGGTATTTTTTGTTACGCTTCAATTATAGTTAGTAGTCAGTCATGTGTTATTTATTTATGAGTAGCTAAGAGGATTTTTTTTTTCCTTTATTTTTTGCCTTTGAGATGCTTCCTTTACTGTAAAAAGACGAACACACATAGTATCTTTACACTCATTTTCTGTTATGTATCAAAGGTGAAGGTCTCCGTTTATCTGTCTGATTGTCTTATTTTTTTATGTATTAGTATTTATGAATTTGATGTTTAAAAGAATCTAAGTCTATACGTTTCACTCATATTCTTTTCCATTCTATTCCATCGATACTGTCTTTGAATCTACATACTTATTCAATACTTTCAATACTTTTTTTAGATCACTCTACACAGATACATGCATACAATAATTGACCTCTCTTTTGCCCTCTTGTTCTCATTGCTTTTGTTTGTGCAGGGCCTGGTGGGCTTATTTTGTTGCTTTTTTGTTTTGTGCCCTTGAGCTGTCTCCCTCGCTGTAAAAACAATAATAAATAAATAAACACTACCCTTCGCAGGTGAGTCGCACTAACCCTGAGGCGGAGTACTTACTGGAGATTGGTCTGGAGGAGGACAAATACCGCTTGCTGACCTCCGTGCCACCGCTGACGTGCCTCCCGCAGCTCGAGGAAGCCCTCATCGCCACGGGCAACCTCACCGCCTGCCTTGTACAAATCCGGAAAATGTACCAGCGCGCCGAGAACAAGAGACCGCTGGAGTAGTGGCGAGGGGCGGGGGGTGGCATGGGGGGCGACTCCTGCCATGTGTCACTTCCAGTCCTGGTGTTACTCTCTTCAGCGACAACACACAACTCTTCTTCCCTCTTCTGTCCTGCTCAACCGGCAACAATTATGTTTTTCAGTTAGACGATAGACAGTTTGTACATTTCTAGTGGAGTGGAAATTTATGGCCGAGAATATTTTATATGTATTAATGAAGTAAAATTTTGTCAAGCTAAGCACATTAAAAAAAAAAAAATAAAACACAAAATAAAACGCCCTCTTATTCCTGACCTGCTAGATAAGCTCGTATTCTTGAACATTTTGGGGCTCACACACTCATGTTTGAGAAGGGTTTTGTGGAGGTTGTTGTGTTTACATTTCCATGGTTAGTTTCATGAGCCTAGTGATGGTTTGACAAGGCTTTGGTAGAGGTCATTGTGTTAGTATTTCCATGGGTAGTTGCGTGAGCCTAGTGATGGTTTGACAAGGCTTTGGTAGAGGTCATTGTGTTAGTATTTCCATGGGTAGTTTCATGAGCCTAGTGATGGTTTGACAAGGCTTTGGTAGAGGTCATTGTGTTAGTATTTCCATGGGTAGTTTCATGAGCCTAGTGATGGTTTGACAAGGCTTTGGTAGAGGTCATTGTGTTAGTATTTCCATGGGTAGTTGCGTGAGCCTAGTGATGGTTTGACAAGGCTTTGGTAGAGGTCATTGTGTTAGTATTTCCTTGGGTAGTTTCATGAGCCTAGCGATAGTTTGACAAGGCTTTGGTAGAGGTCATTATGTTAGTATTTCCTTGGGTAGTTTCATGAGCCTAGTGATAGTTTGACAAGGCTTTGGTAGAGGTCATTGTGTTAGTATTTCCATGGGTAGTTTCATGAGCCTAGCGATAGTTTGACAAGGCTTTGGTAGAGGTCATTGTGTTAGTATTTCCATGGGTAGTTTCATGAGCCTAGCGATAGTTTGACAAGGCTTCTGCACCGTGAATATGAAAAACACTCATGAAGAACTGACATATCTCTGTAGTCTTTGGAAGTAACTAATGGAGAGCATACGCCTGGGGGTGCATCACTTCACTCACCACCTATACTCCCGACGGTCCTCCCGAGCAAGCCCCCACGCAGCTGCCCTATCCATCTCAAGGGAAGGGAGTGGTGGCCGGGGACTCGCTACATACAAGTCTTGGTGGAGACGACTCAGCAGTACACACAAGCCCTGGAAAAAAAGGGATGAAGTAAAAGAACACTGAATTTGTTGATGGCTGCATTATAATTTTCACAAAGCAAAATATTATTGGGAGAAGAGAAGATAGAGGAATTTAAGCACTTGGACAGTTTTATGGAGAGAGAGAGAGAGCAGTGAAGAGCAAACAGGTAATAGATGCTACGGGGGGAGACAGAAAATGAAGAAGTGTGAGGATGAGAGTAAAGCAAGGTACAGGGAACCCACGATCTCTTTCTTTTTTGACTTTGCTTTCTTTCTTCTTCTTCTTCGTCAAGTGCAATGGCTATTATTGCCAAATCGGCTCGAGAAAACTCACACATCCTGCTGGTATGACGTCCACTGGTGTTGAGAGGATATGATGGGAGCGAGAGTGGACCGGACGTGTGAATGGGTGAGCGGAACGGGACCGGAGCGATAGTGTGAATCAAGCCTATAGCTGCAACCAGTAAAGATGAGAAATAAATTGTGCGAGGGGACCCCAAATAGTAAGTATGACCGCTCGATCCAACGCTTCACAAACCTATCTTTTTTGTTGTTTTTCACAGCAGAGGAAGCAGCTAAAGGGGCAAAAAAAAAGTAATAACGAGAAAAAAGTCCACTAAACGCTGCCCCTATAAATAAAAGGGTTTAGAAGTGTCCAAAAGAGAGGTTAATTTCGGGAGGAGATCTGTCATGACTGCACCGTTGCCAGATTATCGTACTCAAGAGCCGTGAATTTACCGGTTTCTGGCCAATAACTGTTGCCAAGAAGTACCAATAATTAACCATTTAAACGATAACCATATATAAAGGCAGTTATTTGGGTAATGAAAGCAGTTTTTGGGTCGGAAATCGGCAAACACAAGAGGCAGCGTACGACGATCTGGCATCGTTGGTCTCGAGTGATGGTTCGAGGCTCCGAAACACTAAACGACACCAAGCTTTCCTTCATTACCACATGCGTTAGGAATCAAACACGTATAACCACATACCACCACACAGGAACACAACATGGGACACCCTCCACATACCTGTCATGGATGGACGAGAACAAATGAGGAAAGGATTAAGGCGTCAGGGAACAGGATCACACACACGGACGTCCTACCCCTCCTGCGTCTTCTTCCTTACTGGATTCCTCAAGCTTATGAGAGAGAGAGAGAGAGAGAGAGAGAGAGAGAGAGAGAGAGAGAGAGAGAGAGAGAGAGAGATTTTTTTTTTTACATTAAAGGATACGGTTCAAGGGCAACAAAAAAGGTACAAAAATAAATAAAAAAAAGCCCGCTACTCGCTGCTCCCACAAAAACAAAAAGCAAAGAGTAGCCATGAGAGGTCAATTTCGGATGGAGAGTTGTTGAGATAATTGATACACACTTTTTGAAACGGGTCAAGAAAAAAAGAAGAGAGGAAGAGGAGGAAAGAATTAAACAGGCAGCGTTCCCATATGTCCACTTCTAAGGACATCATATATTTTTCATTTCTGCGCCCAAGGACACATATTACACGGTTTTCGTAGGGGTTTGAGGCATTTCCACGGGTAGTTTAGTGACCCTGGTTGTAGTTTAATTGACCTTTCTTCTGAGTAAAAGCTCAGTAAGTTTGTTATACATGAGCGCCCTTTTCTAAAGCCATATTGTTTTTCTGTAATTATATTGTGGTCTAGAAATTTTGTCCATTGTTTTTTTATCACTTTCTCGAATATTTTGCAAACTATACTGGTCAATAATACTCTGTGTGTGTGTGTGTGTGTGTGTGTGTGTGTGTGTGTGTGTGTGTGTGTGTGTGTACGTATATAGAATAAGACGTAGGATACATATTTGATGTATGTACATAAAATGCAAACTCATGTTTTACACACATAGTTTCCCCCTGAATTATTGCAACAGTTATACATATGAATTTCTCTGCCAGTAATACCCGGGAAAACCACGTGAATTGGTACCCAGTTATATACGTGAATGTTAGATCAAGTTATACACGTGCGTATCTCGTGAATATCTAGTGAAAACACGTGTACACGAGTAATCCACAAGATTTCCACTAGACGTTCACGTGAAATTCACGTGTTGTGACCACTGGGGTGTGTCATCAAGATAAGGCAAACATGAATACTTGAATGTGTAAGTGCATGGAAAGGGAAGCAAGAGACAAGAAGAAGGAAAAAGTAAATATAAAAAAAGAGGAAAATATACTGATCGAAAGAAGAAAAAAAAATACACTGCTTGGAGTGATACTGCAGCAAGATATGGGAAAGAGAGAAAAAGGAGAGGAAATGGAGGAAAGAAAGAAGAGAGTAAGTGGAGGAAAGAACTGAAGACAGAGTTAGATGAGGAAGTAAAAAAGCTCTCTGATTGACCCTCGGAGCGAAGTTCGGGCAGAAGCGCGCGCGGCCTTCCGGAGAAACGGGACCAGTGGCGACATCTAGCAGCGACCACACACAAAACGGACCACGGCGCTGATAAGTGATAACTCTTCCCACAAACGTTCGATATGGCAAGACCGGTGGACAGAGAGATGGAAAGTGTTCGTGGACTGCTCTAACCTAATACTGAAGACCCGGATGTAAGGAAAAGGTAAGATAAGAGAGTATGGGTGATTAAACAGGGTTAGATAAGAAGATAGGGAAGATTACGAGTTTCTAAGGTGGCGAATCTCTCAGACGCTTCCGCTTCCCACATTAACTATTTCCAAAGGTCAAAAAGGAGGTTAATCGAGTTCTACTGAGTGACTTTTTAGGTTCACGGTACAGAAGAAAGGTCAAACTTCCACCAGGGTCATAAAACTACCTCTGGAAATATATGCCCCAAACTCTTAATATCTATTTCCAAAGGTCAAAAAGGAGGTTAATCGAGTTCTACTGAGTGACTTTTTAGGTTCATGGTACAGAAGAAAGGTCAAACTTCCACCAAGGTCATAAAACTACCTCTAGAAATGCCGCAAACTCCTAAAAAAAGTCTTGCCACATTAACTATTTCCAAAGGTCAGAAAGGAGATTAATCGAGTTCTAATGATTGTCTTTTTAGGTTCACGGTACAGAAGAAAGGTCAAACTTCCACCAAGGTCATAAAACTACCTCTAGAAATGCCGCAAACTCCTAAAAAAAGTCTTGCCACATTATCTATTTCCAAAGGTCAGAAAGGAGATTAATCGAGTTCCAATGAGTGTCTTTTTATAGGTTCACGGTACAGAAGAAAGGTCAAACTTCCACCAGGGTCATAAAACTACCTCTGGAAATGCCGCAAACTCCTAAAAAAAGTCTTGCCCATTAACCATTTCCAAAGGTCAAAAAGGAGATTAATCGAGTTCTAATGATTGTCTTTTTAGGTTCATGGTACAGAAGAAAGATCAAACTTCCACCAAGGTCATAAAACTACCTCTGGAAATGCCCCAAACTCCTAAAAAAAAAAAAAAGTCTTGTCAAACGTGTGTGGAACTTGTCGATAAGGGAGAAAGGGGTGAGATAAGAGAGTTTGAAGATTACATAGGATATAGATTACAAGTTAAGGCAAGATTACGAGAAGAATGATATAGACGATGCTGGCGGTTGTTAGTCACCAAGATCAAGGGAACGTCGCAAGTAGGCTATATAATTAATCTTTTTTTAGACAATTATTATTATTTTTACCGCGGAGACACTTCAAGGTATGTAGTCAAAGTTTGTAATAGTAGAGATTGAAGAACTTCCTTTCCTTATGTCAGTAGTCTTTCAAAATTATCAGCAGGTAAGTTTTAAAGAATACATTTTGTCTTTCTTTACGCGCTGTACTACGATAACGGGATATGGTAAGATAAAGCGGTTTGGGGGAGGTTTTAAGTTAAGATAATATAAAAGCCAGCAGGTTGAGAGTGAATACAATAGCAATTAACTTACTAATATGTTACGTGGAAAACGGATCGAGGAGGAATTAAAAGGCAGGTTAATTTAGCATCACAACCATTAATATTTTTTTTGGGCTGATTGGATTGTTTTTTTTTTCCTCCGGGTTGCTTAAAACAGTTTGGGAAGGTTATTTTTTCTGTTCCGGGAGTGTGTGTCCGTAACCTTAACTTCTAATCCAAGCCTGTGTGTAACTTCCCTATGTAAAAACTATGTCCTTTTTTAACGTAACATTTCACAGGAAGTTAAAACACCTGTCCGTCCGTAATCAAGCTACACAAATTAAGACGGGTAGTAACAGCTAGACAGGTGACACACGATTGATTTTTTTTTTTTTTTTTTTTTTTACAGATCAAGGAGTCAGTTCAAGGGCATAAAAAAAATGAAACAAATGTGAAAAAAGCCCGCTACTCACTGCTCCTGATAAAGACTGAGACACACTTCACCTGCATGTGACCTCCAGACGTACAGGTGTTTCCAGGTGTACAGGTGGGCGGGGAGTGAGCACCTGTGTGTGTGTGTGTGTGTGTGTGTGTGGTGATCGAGGGATTAAGGAGTGAGAGAGAGGGAAAGAGGGTTCGTTTCTGTGTTCAAAGTGTTGTGTAGTGTTCTAAGCAGTATATATACGTGTTATTCGAAGAGAGAGAGAGAGAGAGAGAGAGAGAGAGAGAGAGAGAGAGAGAGAGAGAGAGAGAGAGAGAGAGAGAGAGACTTTCTGTGTTCAAAGTGTTATGTAGTGTTCAAAGCAGTACGTGTTATTCGAAGAGAGAGAGAGAGAGAGAGAGAGAGAGAGAGAGAGAGAGAGAGAGAGAGAGAGAGAGAGAGAGAGTAATACCCCAATATGTCAACAGCTATCATCTTTAGATAAGTACGATAACCAGTGCATTGACCGAGCTCACGTACACCACCACCACGCGCCGTTGCCAGAGAGAGAGAGAGACGGGGGGGGGAGGTTGAGGGTATACCGCACTCATAGTCACAAAGAGAAGATAAAGTGATGCAATACAATCAATCAGTTGTAAAAAAAAAAAAAAATGACGGGAAGAGAGAAAAGATAGAAAGTGAAAGTGATAAAAATCCCTTTATATAAGTGCATCGATAGACTGCAGTTACTGTGTTTGTAAACCTATTGTTTTATATACTGTTCCTTCCTGTGACCTTGTAGAAAACAAAGAAAATCAAACAAAGAAGAAAACAACACCACAAAGGGAGCCGCACAATAATCCACGGACCAGACCACTCCCTAAAATACTGAATAATAATAATAAGAAAGAAACCAAAAGAAGTAAACACAGACAAAGAAACAAGGAAAAACACAAAAAAGAAACATTAAACCCGTTAAAAAAGCCGCACCACAATCCCCATTCCCCAGACCTATGACATCAAGATCAAGGCCACTCTCCTTTCCCAGCGCTAGAAAGTAAACAAAAACAAGCCTGACCAACGGGAATGAAACACGTCACTGCCAACGGGTCTCTCATGTGAGGTCAAGGCCGGGGAGGTCAAAACGGGTGCCAAGAGGTCAAAAAGAGGATGAGTGAGAGCCTTTTCACTAACCAGGTCGAAGGTCTTCCTACCTGACCCAGCTTGACCTGATATGTCCGCTTCTACGTCCGGGTGAGGTCATGAATTGTATTTTAATGACCTTTTTGACATCGTTCTAGTTAGTTAATATCGCCTCGGGTAGTAAAAAGGTCATGAATTGTACTTTAATGACCTCTTTGATATCTTTTTTGTTCCTTCATATCACTTTGGGTTATAATTAGATCATGAATTGTACTTTAAAACCTTTTTTGATATTGTTTTAATCAATTAATATCATCTCGGTAATTAGAGGTCATGAATGAAGTCTATTGTATCGCAGTCCAAAATCTGTTAACCCGTCCGCTGCGATTGGCACGGATTTGGCCTTCACTGGTAGTCTGGTAACATACACTCCCAGGTCTTTCTCTGCCTCTGTGGTGGATAGTGGAGTGTTTCCCATATGGTATTGGTAAGCTGGATTTCCCCTCCCAAGGTGCATGACTTTACATGTTTCTTCACTGAATTGTAGCAGCCACATTTTGTTCCATTCCTGTAGCTTGGTGATGTCTTCTTGTAGGAAATCCACATTCAAGGGGTTAAGGGGTAGTGGTCTCTAATACTTCAACCCAGTAGCTGCGGGGACCATGTTTCTTAAAGGTCCCTCTAAGCGAGAAAAATGAGAAAAAAAATCATCACTCATACAAACCATTTCATAATATGTATCAACATATTTGTGATCAGTTTATGCATCATCTATTTTGGGGGGTCTTACCTGGATTTCTTACCTGGATGACCTTTCCCTATGAGCCATGCTAGGGTGAACCGTCAGGCAAAGAACCGAAAGGTCTCACCAACCAATGCGCCAGCCTATCCGCACTCATTAAACAACATAATCTAATAAGACATGGGCTGGAAAGTGCATTGGTCTTTATCATGGCACAAATTTGTCCCGTCGCTGATACACGGTAAAGCCACAAATTTGTCCCGTCGCTGATACACGGTAAAGCCACAAATTTGTCCCGTCGCTGATACACGGTAAAGCCACAAATTTGTCCCGTCGTTGCTAATGGGTTAATAATACCTTCAAACACTAATATTCTCACCCCCTCAGTCCTGCCGGCACCATGACCTGTGACGACTCCTCTACCTTCTGCGGGCTGGTCAAGAACATCACGCTGGCCATCGGTACTTTCATTGGTGAGTGTCTAGTCGTGCTCTGTCTGTTCCTGCCGGGGCTTATTATATACCTTTCTTGAGTTCACATGTTTGAAATTTGACATGCATAAAATTGTAAGTTTGTAAATGATTGCTTATTAACCTGGTAGCAGCGGGGATCATGTTTCTTAATGGTCCCTCAAAGCGAGAAAAATCAGAAAAAATCACCCCTCACACAAACCATTTCATAATATATATCAAAGCATTTGTGATCAGATTATGTATCATCTATTTTGGGTTTTTTATATCATGGCACAAATTTGGCCCGTCGCTGCTACATGGTAAAGTCACAAATTTGGCCCGTCGCTGCTACACGGTAAAGTCATAAATTTGGCCCATCGCTGCTACCAGGTTAAAGGATTTTTGTTGTAATAATTTAGACTAGACTTTTACACAACTAACTAACAAGTGTCTGAATTCTAAAATGCATCAGATTGTATAAAAAAAAAAAAAAAAACTTTGCTGAATTGAGATAGACCGAACTTCTACGCAACTAAATAACAACTATATGAAATCTGAAATGCATCAAATCGTACATAAGAAAAACAACACCTTACGGATTAAACAACTTATGCCAAATTAACTTAGACGAGACTTTTACGCATCCTTACTTTGCGTCTCAGGCCAGAAGATGGACCTCCTGTACCTGGGGTGGGTGTGGTCGCTGGTGTTCCCGGTGCTGCTGGTGATAGTGGTGCTGCCCTTTGTCATCCTGCTGCTGCTCTATGTCTCTGCCTTCCTCCTCTACGTGTTCCAGAGAAGGTGAGGAGGAGCAGGAGGAGAAGCGGATAGTGGTGATGGAGGAGGAGGATAGGTGACAAAAGGAAGTTAAGGAGGAGTAGGAGGAGGAGGAGAAGTAAATAGTGGTAATGAAGGAGGAGGATAGAGGTGGTAAAAGGAAGTTAAGGAGGAAGAGGAGGAAGAGACAGTGGAGGAGGAGAAGGAGGAGAAAGAAGAGTTAGTGTTGCCAATGGAAGCAGAGAGAGGAGACAAAACGAGCTTCAGGGAAAAGAGGAGGAAGAGAATGTTAGTGAGGAAGAAGAAGAAGAAGAAGAAGAAAGCAGTGGAGGAGGAGGAGGAGGAGGAGGAGAAATTAGTGGTGACAGAAATGACAAAAAGGAGTTAAAAAGGGAAGAGAAAGAGGAGTGAAGGATTGAGAGAAGGAGAAAACAGTAGTGGTGATAGAAGTGAGTGAAAGGGGGAAGAGGGAGAAATAATGGAAGAGGAGAAAGTGGTGATAGGTAAAAGAAGTTTTCTATTTTTTTCTCTTCTTCCTTCTTCTTTTTTCTCTTCTTCCTTCTCCTTTTTTCTCTTCTTCCTTCTCCTTTCCTGCAGTACTTTCCTCCTCTACTTCTCTCCTTTTAATGCTTCCTTATAACGCTCTCTCCTTCTTGTTCTTTCTTCTCTTCCTTCTTCCTTTTCCTCTTTTCTTCTCTTCCTTCCTCCTTCTCCTCCTTCCTTTTCCTTTTTTTCTCTTCCTTTTTCCTTCTTGTTCTTTCTTCTCTTCCTTCTTCCTTTTCCTCTTTTCTCCTTCTTCCTTTTCCTTTTTCTCTCTTCCTTTTTCCTTCTCCTCCTCCTCTTTTTTCCTTGTTCTTGTTCTTTCTTCTCTTCCTTCTTCCTTTTCCTCTTTTCTCCTCCTTCCTTTTCCTTTTTATTTCTCTTTCTTCTCCTATCCTGCAGTGCTTTCCTCCTCTACTTCTCTCCTTTCAATGCTCTGCTTATAATGCTCTCTCCCCCACAGACAAAACCTCTACAACATTCTCCACGAGTCACTGGAGCACCGCGATCCCTGGGCAGGCGGACGGTACCTCATCTCCCTCATCTGGGACGCCCACGGCTACATCTGGCACGGTGGGTATTTGCCGGCATTAAAGACGCACACCATTTTCACAGAACCCAATGAACACTAATGAAAGCAAACCAAAATTAAAGGAAATCTAACCCCATGTGAAGTCAACCAGAGCAAACCAAACACTATCAACCAAATCAAATAAGAAAATCCTGATCTTTACAAATTTTGCTACAATGTTTTGTTGGTTTGTTGTTTCCTGGCGTTCAGTTCAACTCAACCAAAACTAAACCAATTCAACCCAAACCCAAACCCAACCCCAAATCCAATCCCAACTCAACTGAAACCAAACTTAACAACCCAAACTCAACCCCAAACAAACCTAAACCAACCAAACCAACCCTAACCTAACTCAACCTAACCTAACCTAGCCCAAATCAAACCTAACCTAACCTAACCCAACCCAAATCAAACCTAACCTTACCTAACCTAACCCAAAGCTAACCTAACCCAACCTAACCTAACCTAGCCCAAATCAAACCTAACCTAACCTAACCTAACCTAACCCAACCCAACCTTAACCTAACCTAACCCAACCCAAATCAACCCAAACCACCCAACCAGTCATTCCTAACCCCCCCCTTTCTCCCCAGGCTATGAGGTACGGGGCCTAGAGAACCTGCCAGAGCGCGGCCGCTGTCTCATAATCTACTACCACGGCGCCATTCCTATCGACATCTACTACCTCGTAGCGCGCACCATCCTCGTGAAGGGCCGCCTTATTCACTGTGTGGGCGACAGGTTCCTGGAGAAGGTGCCGGGTACGTATGTGTGTGGGTCTGCTAATAATGGGGAGAGAGAGGGAGGAGTAGGTGCCGTATGTCCAAAGTGACGAGGAGAAATGACTACAGGAGTGGCGAGCAGTGGGCTTTTTTTTTTTTTGTACTCTTTTTATTGCCCTTGAACCGTGTCCTCTGATGTAAAAAAAAAACAAAAAAAACAAAAAAACAAACATGAGCTGGAAAGTGTTGGAGATGGAAGTTGATGAGAGAGGAAGGAGAGGAAGAAAGCCCAAGGAGAAGAAAGTGGAGGAGAGGGAAGGAAGGAGAGGAAAAATGGAGAGAGAAAAGAGAGAGAAAGATGGATGGAGACAGTGAGGAAAGGAGAAAGAGCATACATGAAGAGAGAGAGAGAGAGGTAAAGTTGGGGAGAGAATGGAGGGAGAAGAGAAAAGTGGATGGAGAGAAGGAGGAAAGTTGAGGAGAGAGAGAGGAGGAACCTAACCTAACCTAACTTAACCTAACCTAACCTCATGTTCTAACCTAACCTCACATTCTAATCCGACCTCCTCCTCCTCCTCGTCCCCCAGGGTGGAAGGTGATCCTGGAGGCCTTTGACATCACGGCCGGCACCATCAACTCCTGCATCAAGACACTTTCTGAGGACCACATCGTCAGCATATCCCCGGGCGGCGTACGCGAGGCTCAGTTCTCCGACCACAATTACCAGCTGCTTTGGGGGAACAGGACGGGCTATGCAAAGGTGGCGCTGGGGGCTAATGCGGTGAGTTACCCTTTTTTATGCCCTTGAATTGACTCCTCTGCTGGAAAAATAAAAAAATAAAAAAATAAAAATAAATAAATAAATAAATAATTGGGGGTTGGTTGGGATGGGTGGGGGGGTGAGGGGGGAAGAATGGGTGGGAGATGGGTGAAGGATAAGGAGAGAAGGGGGGAAAAGGGAGAAATAAGAAGGAAGAGAAAAGTGGAGAAGGAAGAAGGAAGGGAAATAAAAAGGAAAAGGAAGGAGGAAAGAAGGGGGGAGAGAGAGAGAGAGAGAGAGAGAGAGAGAGAGAGAGAGAGAGAGAGAGAGAGAGAGAGAACAAATAGACCGGGATCATTTTCCTTAAACTAACCTAACGTAACCTAACTTCACCCTAATCTAACATCACCCTAAATTAGCATCACTCTAACTTAACATCACACTAATCTACCATCACCCTAACCTAACCTAACATAACATAACCCCAACCTAACATCACATCAAACATCACCCTAAGCTAACCTACCCTAACCTAACCTAACACCACTAATCTTTTGCTTTACTTTAGGAGCAGCGAGTAGCGGGCTTTTTTTTTTTTTTTTTTTTTTTTTTTTTTTTTGTTGCCCTTCCTGTAAAAATCTAGCATCAACCTAACCTAACCTAACACCACCCTAATCAAACATCACCCTAAATTAACATCACCCTAACCTAACATCACCCTAATCTAACATCACTCTAACCTAACCCCTACCTACCCCCTCCTCTCCGCAGCCCATCGTGCCAGTGTTTACAGAGAACATTCGGGAGGCGTTCCGAGTGGTGTCGTGGCCGCAGAGACTTTGGGTCATGCTGTACGAGAAGCTGAGGTTCCCATGCGCCCCCATCTATGGCGGCTTCCCTGTCAAGGTGGGCTATTGTACCTTCTTTGTGTTCATTTTGTTCTTCTTTTTCTTCTGTTTCTTTTCTTCTTCTGTTGCTTTTTTATAGGCATAGTTAGGACTGAGAGAGAGATCGAATTGAGAGATACATATAGATGGTACCTTCTTAGTCTTCCTTTTGTTCTTGTTTTTCTTCTTCTGTTGCTTTTTTATAGGCATAGTTAGGACTGAGAGAGAGATCGAATTGAGAGATACATATAGATGGTACCTTCTTAGTCTTCCTTTTGTTCTTGTTTTTCTTCTTCTGCTGCTTTTTTGTAGGCATAGTTAGGAATTGAGAGAAAGATCGAATTGAGCGATATATATAGATGGGATACAATATAGAATAGATTGATAGATAGTACTATAGTCAGTTCTAAGTCTGAGGTGTGCATTATTGTTTGACGGTATAATTGCAGCCTGGTATCCCACGGTATGTCTGATTGCCTGGATAATACATGACAACCTACGCACAGGAAGCAGTCATCAGTATCAATAACATGCAGGCCACAGTGACAAATACTGCCATTTATAGACAATTTAGAGTTGAAAATTATTAGTAGTCAGAACAGCTGTTTTGTTGATATAAAGCCTCATAATTTTCTCGATGGTAGACAGCACTAAGGCTGTTTAACCCGGTAGCTGCAGGGATCATGTTTCTTAATGGTCCCTCAAAGCGAGAAAAATGAGAAAAAATCACCCCTCACACAAACCATTTCGTAATATATATCAAAGCATTTGTGATCAGATTATGTATCATCTATTTTTGGGCGTTTATATCATGGCACAAATTTGGCCCGTCGCTGCTACACGATAAAGCCACAAATTTGGCCCATCGCTGCTACATGGTAAAGCCACAAATTTGGCCCGTTGCTGCTACACGGTAAAGCCACAAATTTGGCCCGTTGCTGCTACACGGTAAAGCCACATATTTGGCCCGTCGCTGCTACACGGTAAAGCCACAAATTTGGCCCGTCGCTGCTACACGGTAAAGCCACAAATTTGGCCCGTCGCTGCTACACGGTAAAGTCACAAATTTGGCCCGTCGCAGCTACGCGGTAAAGCCACAAATTTGGCCCATCGCAGCTACACGGTAAAGCCACAAATTTGGCCCGTCGCAGCTACACGGTAAAGCCACAAATTTGGCCCGTCGCAGCTACACGGTAAAGCCACAAATTTGGCCCGTCGCTGCTACACGGTAAAGCCACAAATTTGGCCCGTAACAGCTACCGGGTTAATAAGTATAATCAGTGATCTTGTAAGTTAACAAAACAACACTAATATTATACATATATTTTTAACTCAGAATCGACTATAATTGACGATATTTGTTACTGTTGCTGCATATTATTGACACATGACTGTTTCCTGTGTATAGGCTATCTTACATTAGCAGGTTGCCAGTGTACGATAATGCACACCTCAGACTAGGGCATACCAATTGTAACCTCCTCCTCTCACCCACCTTCCCACCCCCAGCTACGCACACACCTGGGCAAACCGATCTACCCCAAAGCAGGTGAGACTCCCGAGGAACTGGCCGAGAGGATACAGGAAGCCCTCGCCGTCCTGATCCGCGAGAACCAGCGACTCCCGGGACGCATCCTCCGCGCCCTTGTAGCTCGGGCGTACGAGTTCCCCAAGCAGAACTAGCACATCTTAGGTAGGGTGTTGGGATCCTATCTACATATTTACCGGTGGTGGGGAAGGAGGAAGGATGGGAAGGGTGTCGTACAGGGTATGGAAGTGGTTTGAATTCCACGACGGGACTTGGATTCTGTGTTGATCTAGAGAGAAGAAGAATATGGAGAAGTTGGAAGGGAAAAGGTGAAGGAATAAGAAGGAAGAGAAGGTGAAGGAAGGAGAGGAAGAAAGGAGAGTGAAGAAGGAGGAGGAGGAGAAGGGAGGAAAGGAAGAAGAGAAGAAAGAAGGAAGGAAGAGAGAGAGAAGGAGTAGAGCGAAGGAGAAGGGAGAAAAAGGAAGAGAAGAGAGAAGAAAGAGAAGGAAGAAGGAGAACGAAGAGGAGAAGGGAGAAAAAAGAAGAAGGAAGAGAAGAAAGAAGGAAGGAATAAGGAGAAGGAAGGAGGAGAAAAAGGAAGAAGGAATAGAAGAAGAAAGAAGAGAATGAAAACGTACAGGATCAAAAGGAGTCCTGAATCCCACTGAACTATCACATCCTCGGTAGGACGCTGGGATCCTATCTTAACATACCGGTGCTGGGGAAGGATGCAGGAGGATTAGGGTGTCAAATAAGGATCAGAAAGAGGTTTAGATTCCATACAAGGACTATCGGATTCTACGCTAACTTGTACCGGTAATTGAAGAGAAGGAAGGGGAGGCAGGAAGTATACAGGATCAGGAAGAGGTTTAGATTCCATGACAAGACTATCGGATTCCATGTTACTTATACTTGAAGAGAAGAAAGAAGGAGAGGAAGGAGTTGAGGGAAAAAGGAGGAGAAGGAAGAAGAAGAAGAAGGAAGAGGAAGAGGAGGAGGGTGTGTATAGCAAGTGGAAGGAGGATGGAAAAAAGAGGAAGAGGAGGAGGAGGAGGAGGAGGAGGAGGAGTGTGTGTGTGTGTGTGTGTATATATATATTCATTGCCACTGTCTGTTGAAACCACCAAATTGTAAGATATGGTTTGTATTTAAGAGGAGGAGGAGGAGGAGGTGACAGAAGTAGAGGTGGAAAATTGAAGTTGTAAATAGAAGGAAAATATTGTGGAGGTTATGTTTATGGTATTCAGGAGAGGTGGAGAGATGCAGGCAAGTGTTCGCAAGTCCAAGTTTCCCGAGAATCATAAAAGTGATGCATGTTGTGATTTACGAGCGGGCAAGATTGGAGGTTATTATTGTTAGGTATTTAGAAGGAGTTTGTATAGAAAGAGAGGTGGAGAGATGGAGGAAAGTGTTATGCAAGTCCGAGTTTCCCGAGAATTGTAAAAGTAATGTACGTTGCATTTTACGAGTGGGCGAGATTAGAGGTTATTATTGTAAGGTATTTAGAAGACGACTGTGTAGAAAGAGAGGTGGAGAGATTGAGGCAAGTGTTACATAAGTCCGAGTTTTCTAAGAATCGCAAAAGTGACATGTTGCATTTTACGAGCGGGCGAGATTAGAGTTTATTATTGTAAGGTATTTAGAAGACGACTGTATAGAAAGAGAGGTGGAGAGATGCAGTCAAGTGTTACGGAAGTCCAAGTTTCCCGAGAATTGTAAAAGTGATGTACGTTGCATTTTACAAGCGGACGAGATTGTTTTGAGGGATCCAGACGTGTTACATTTGTCAACTTAAAGAGATATTTAGTAGATCCTTAAGTCTGTGTTATGTGTGAACAGGGGAAAGAACCTGTTTGAGAGTTTAGGAAGTGATTGTTTGTTGTGTTACGAGAAGAAGATAGACACTGAAAAAATTAAGTTGTTTGTGGTATGTGTGAGCGGGGGAAAGAACCTGTTTGAGAGTTTAGGAAGTGATTGTTTGTTGTGTTACGAGAAGAAGATAGACACTGAAAAAATTAAGTTGTTTGTGTTATGTGTGAACGGGGGAAAGAACCTGTTTGAGAGTTTAGGAAGTGATTGTTTGTTGTGTTATGAGAAGAAGAAGATAGACACTGAAAAAATTAAGTTGTTTGTGGTATGTGTGAGCGGGGAAAAGAACCTGTTTGAGAGTTTAAGAATTGATAGTTTGTTGTGTTATGAGAAGGAGAAGATAGACACGGAAAAAATTAAGTTGTTTGTGTTATGTGTGAACGGGGGAAAGAACCTGTTTGAGAGTTTAGGAAGTGATTGTTTGTTGTGTTACGAGAAGAAGATAGACACTGAAAAAATTAAGTTGTTTGTGTTATGTGTGAGCGGGGGAAAGAACCTGTTTGAGAGTTTAGGAAGTGATTGTTTGTGTGTTACGAGAAGGAGAAGATAGACACGGAAAAAATTAAGTTGTTTGTATTATGTGTGAACGGGGGAAAGAACCTGTTTGAGAGTTTAGGAAGTGATTGTTTGTTGTGTTACGAGAAGAAGATAGACACTGAAAAAATTAAGATGTTTGCGTTATATGTGAACACGTAAAAAAACAACTGTGAGATTTTAAAGAAGCGTGTTTATTGTTAGTTTGTGTTATGTGCGAATGGGGAAGAGAACCTGTTTGAGATTTTAAGAAGTGATTATTGTGTTATGTGAAGAAAAAGATAGACACTGAAAAAATTTAGATGTTTGTGTTATATGTGAACTCGTAAAAAACAACTGTGAGATTTGAAGAAGTGTGTTTATTGTGTTAGCGAAGAGATTTTGATAGTTTTTAGAAGTGAATGTCTCTTGTGCTGTGAGAAGAAAAGACACTGAGGAACTTACATGTTTAAGTTCGTGACATATGTAAACAGAACAACGGAACAAAACAATCAGAGAAGTGTGTGTTCGTTGTGTTAGTGACGAGATGAACTGTTTTGAGACTATGGGCCGCCTTCAGTCACTTTGTATTGATTGTTACGAATGGCGGAGATCGACGCTATAGTTTTCCACGTGAACCTAGCCTATGGGGTAGTGGCGGCTGCAGAGGAGGCGAGAGGTGTTGAGAGTGTGTGGCAAGGTGCGGGGCTAGGCTAACCCCACAGCCGCCACTACCCCATCGGCCAGTTTTACGTGGGAATACTATAGCACGATCGCCGTCATTGGTAACGATCAAAACAAACAAAGTGACTGTGAACGCAGGCCCATGAAGGTGAATGTTTCTTGTGTTACGAGAAGAAAAGAAAGACACTGAGAAATCTAGTTGGAAATTTAGGTTTGTCTTATGTGAACAGAAGAGATTGTTTTGAGAATTTATGAAGCGTAAGTTTGTTGTATTGTGTGAACAGACTTTTGAGAATATTATAATTTTCAGTTTGTTGTTGAGAAAGAGAATGGGAACAGAGTCTAAAGAGAATGGGAAGTGAGTCTAAAGAGAATGGGAACTGAGTAAAGAAAATGGGAAGTGAGAAAGAAAATGGGAAGTAAGAAAGAGAATGGGAAATGAGAAAGAAAATGGGAAGTGAGAAAGAAAATGGGAAGTAAGAAAGAGAATGGGAAATGAGAAAGAAAATGAGAAGTGAGAAAGAAAATGAGAAGTGAGAAAGAAAATGGGAAGTAAGAAAGAGAATGGGAAATGAGAAAGAAAATGAGAAGTGAGAAAGAAAATGAGAAGTGAGAAAGAAAATGGGAAGTAAGAAAGAGAATGGGTAACGAGAATGAAAATGGGAGGTGTGGGAGAAGGAGGAGGACACTGAGAGGAAATAATACAAGACTGACTCATATGTGGATAAATCAGACACAAATTTAACCAGATGACTCAAATAAGCATAAACCAAATAGCCATTCAGAATGTCAGAAGTGCATATGTAACTCTGGGAAAGGTCAAAGGTCGATGTTCGTAACTCATAATGTTGTGACTCTCTGTTTCTGACTGTGAAGGAAACAAACAACTCCGATCTCATCCTCCTCAGTCTAAACTAACACAGGTTGGGAATCCTTTATCTGAAATTCCAGAATCCGAAAGTTTTTCTGAATGCCAACATGATGCGCCGCCAATGGAAAGTTCCGCAAAGTGATGGGAAGGCTCCACCACGTGCAGCTGTTGTGTGCCGTGTTGCTGTGCGTTAGTTTGTTGTCAGTAGTAGTCACATCAAGAGGTTTAGATTCCCAGAGGTGGGCAAGTGCGGTACTTAGTGCGGTAGTACCGCATCACAAAAAAAGTACCACACTACCGCAAATTTCTGAAAATACCGCATTACCGTGGACCGCACTAAAAAAATCCTGCGGTACTTTGAAAACTATCGAAGACGACATTTGCAGCGCGGCATGCTCACAGAAATGTTTTTTTTACAGTAAATTGGACTCAATCAGTCAATCGGTATCAGTCATCAGAATCAGTGATTCAATCATTCTGACTTTTCAGTTATTGTTCAAAATTAAATACTTAATAGACAGACTAAACTACTACACTGCGAGTCTTCATTAACCCGCGCGGTGCCGGCCATTTCAACCCCGGACCCGTCCGTGGTGCTGGCCAATTTTTCATTGTACTATTTTAAGCACGTTTCCTTTGTTTGGATAGCCAGGATAGGCACTGAAGTATTTTTATTTTGACTACCACTACCACAGTACTGCACACTGGGTACCACACTGGGAAAGAAAAAAATGGGACTGCACTACTCCGGAAAAATTACCGCACTAACACAACTGCACTACTGATTTTTCAGTACCGTGCCCACCTCTGTAGATTCCATGACAAGACT
Organism: Eriocheir sinensis; assembly: GCF_024679095.1. Lineage (NCBI taxonomy): Eukaryota > Metazoa > Arthropoda > Malacostraca > Decapoda > Varunidae > Eriocheir > Eriocheir sinensis. The sequence continues at coordinate 5,619,762 of NC_066568.1, forward strand.
ATCAGATTCCATGTTACTTATATTTGTAGAGAAGGATGAAGTAGAGGGAAAAAGAAGAAGGAGGAAGAAGGAATGTGATTACCGCGTGTTGTGTGCTCTGTGGTGTAAAGATATTGTTCAAAATGTCAAAAGGGCCTGCAGATACCCCTATATTCCGAAACCTGAAAAAAAAAATACGAAATCCGCAGCACTTTCGGATAAAGCATTCTTGACCTGTACTACGATATACAAAGCAGTGTTATAGCACATTCCATCGCTCAGTGTTGCCAGCTTGTAGCCTCAGACAGTGCTTGGGTAGGAAGGAGTAAGAAGGAGGCGGCTTATGGCCATATTCTTAGATGCTTTCGGCTCTCACAGCTGCTATTTCCGAGGGCCACTAAGGAGAGTAGTTGGGTTCAGCCTTGTCAAACTATCACTAGGCTCATATCACTACCCATGGAAATACTAGATGTCAGATGTCTTTGTGTTGTATAAAGAAAGTGAGGAAGAGGTCAGAAGAGTAAGAACAAGTATGAGAGGTAAGGGGGGGGGAGGTCAGGTCAGGTCAGGTCAGGTCAGGTGAGAAGTCTGCTAACGATGCATAATTAAGCGTCTTTCACCTGTGAGAGAGAGAGAGAGAGAGAGAGTGTTCCCTTAACCTCCCTTGGAAATGACTTAGAATGGAGTTTTGCTGATGCTGACACACACACACACACACACACACACACACACACACACTAAAATGGTCCCAGAACTCTCGAATTTGACGTATGAAGACAGACTGAAGGAGATGGACTTGACGACACTGGAACAAAGAAGGGAGAGAGGAGATCTGATCACGCTGTAGAAGTTGGTAAATAAGTTTGATGAGGTGGATAGAGTGGCTGAGAGGACATAGGAAGAAACTTAATAAAGGAACCTGTTTGAATGACTTAAAAAAGTATAGATTTTCACATTGAAGTCTTAACACATGGAACAGCTTGCGGGAAGAGGTGGTGGAGGCGAGCAGTGTCCAACAAATGAAGGAAAGGCTGGATGAATGTAGATATGGAAATGGGACTATTAGAGCTTAGCTTGGGCCTGGTAGACTACAAATAGGTAAATACACACACATATAGCATAATGAACTCACTGTTACTGCTGCTACTACTACTACTACTACTACTACTACTACTACTGCTACTACTACCACCACCGCTACTACTAAGATATACTACCACTGCGATACAGGAAAATGGCCAATTATAGTCCACATATATATATATTTTTATCTTACAAGGTCTGCAGTTTAACTTGTATAGAAAAAAACATGTTATTTAGTCTAGTGAAATAATTATGTATATATCTCTAACTATGTATATGCATGTATGGACTGAAGGAAAGGTGAATTTTATGCATAATTATGAAGAAAATTATGTATTATGTATATATGAGAGAGAGAGAGAGAGAGAGAGAGAGAGAGAGAGAGAGAGATTTTGAGTGTTACCTAGTCCCTTCGTTTGTTCGTTTGTCTGTTTGTTTGCTGTGTCGAGAATCAAAGGAAATACAAAAAGACATACTTATATATATCATTCTTTTTGGTCCAGCCATTCCTGCGCTTATTCTCCAGTTCATTCGCTTATTGTTACGATCTTCCCTCTATCTTGTTTCTCTATATATCTTTACTTTCCTTATAATTATCTTTTTTTTTCACTTATTTTATCTTTAATTCATTTGCTTATTGTTACGATCTTACCTCTGTCTTGTTTATCTATATATCTTTACTTTACTTATGATTATCTTTTTTTCACTTATTTTATCTTTAATTCATTTGCTTATTGTCACGATCTTACCTCTATCTTGTTTATCTATATCTCTTTACTTATTATATTGGTATCTCTATCTTCATTTATTACTGCTATCATTATTCTTAACTATCTTTCTATCTTCACTTATATTAGTATCTTTTATCTTCATTCTTCATCTATTACTATTATCACATTTGCACTATCTTTTTATCTATACTTATTATATTAGTATCTCTATCTTCATTTATTGCTCCTATCTTTATCTGCATTTATTACCACTATCTTTTTCTATCTTTTTTTCACCTATTCTTGCTTATTGTTACTATCTTTATTTTCCTTATCATTATCTTTACACTTGTTCTATCTTTATCTTTACTTAATTCTACTGTATCTTATCTATCGACACTTATTTTCATCTCTATCTTTCTTCTTACTAGCGTCAATGAAAGCCAAGAAGGACAGTAACAGCGCACATTCCCCTTTTATAAATACCCACAAATATATATATATACATTAGTACCATTAGCCAGTCCGTAGACCCATGCACATTATACCTGTTCTATCTGTCTGTTTAGCTATCTATATCTGTTTACCTGTGTTTATCTATCATGTACAGCCAGCGCAAAATGTATACTATGTGGAGTTGGGAATGTGATGATGATGATGATGATGATGATGATGTGTATTTACCTAGTTGTGAAATACAGGAAAAGAGACGTACTAGGCTTGTGCTGTCCCGTCTCCATAACGCTTATCATCCAGTTTGGCTTTAAATTCATGTTTTTGCACACACAGTCTCCTCGTCAAGTCCGTTCCATGTTGTTATGCTTCTGTATGGAAAACTGTATTTCTTGATGTCTCTCCTACAGTTGCTCTTCTTCAATTTCTTACGATTCCCTCTTGTCACACTCCTGTCACGTACCACTAAGTCTTCCCTGTCCAATTTTTCCAATCCCCGTGTATGTGTGTGTGTGTATGTGTGTACGTTCTGCGCTGGCTGTACATATTGGTGCTGGAACTAATGCGTTAATAATAATAATAATAATGATAATGATAATGAGTAAATATCAGCCATCTCTTGAACACTAGAAAAGACATCGAGTGAACACCGAAGAAAATCACCTCTGTTAACCATACATGTAGTAATTATAAGGCCATTTTTATATATCTTCATCTTCTGGAGTAGGAAGGACTTATCGGACCGTACAGCCCTCTTTTTTTTTCCCCGAGATCTTGACTTTTTTTTTTTTTTACAGCAAAGGGGTCAGTTCAAGGGCATAAAAAAAAGGAAACAAAAAACCCCCCCGCTACTCACTGCTCCTGAGATGAGTTAGAGGAGCGGCCGAAAAATAGGTCAGTTTCGGGAGGTGAGGTGTCCTGTACGGAAAAAGCCGACAAACTTGCATATATGTGAAGATGTGATACTACATTCTACTGGTACATATAATAACCAGGTCTAGTTTAAGAAGCATTAAGGATGTGGCCATAAGATATATAGTCTATGGTAAATCTGCATATATATATCTAAATAGTACATATATAAAGTTGTGATACATTCTACTGGTAAATATATATGTTTAAGTCATCAAAAAGCACTGTGGAAAATGCATGCATCTGTTCCTGTTGGGTAGAAAAAGAGTAAACATGATTTTGAGTATTGAGAAAAAATATAGAAAAAATGTTGAGAAAGAAAAACTGAACCAGGTGTGTGAGGAGGAAAAGCAGGTGTGTATAGGAGGAAAACCAGGTGTGTAGGAGGAAAAATATGTGTGTAGGAGGAAAAACAGGTGTGTAGGAGGAAAAACAGGTGTGTAGGAGGAAAAACAGGTGTGTAGGAGGAAAAATATGTGTGTAGGAGGAAAAATATGTGTGTAGGAGGAAAAACAGGTGTGTGAGGAGGAAAGACAGGTGTGTGAGGAAAGGCAGGTGTGTGGAAGAGAAAATAAAGAGCGTACTATATCTTCCGAGAACAGTGATAAGACCCCTAAATGCCTGCTTATAATGTGAAGTTAAATATTGATAAGAAAAGTGATTGAGACAAATGATAGTGATAGAAAGATGGACACTGACCAGCAAACAATAACAAGGTCTTTTAGTTCTTAGTAATGCCCTCTTAGCAAATGTCTTTATACCATGTAACATTAAGGTTGATATTCTTCGTCACTTCCTTCTCATATCAATCATTTCTACAGGTCAAAAAAGAGGTTAAGTGCGTCCCCATGAATGGTTCTTAACGTTCATGGTCCAGAAACTTTGTCAAACTACCACTAGGGTCATAAAACTACCCATGGAGATGCCCACAAATCCTATGGAAGCCTTGTTATATGTATGTCCTTGGGCGCTGAAAGGTTTAAGAATATGGGCCTGAATCTTACTGTTCTTATTTCTTGTATGTCGGTGAGTGTTGTTCTGTGTGTTAAACCCGTTATTAAACCCCGGAGGTCTGTTCGTCATGAGTGGTGTGCCTGGCGGTGGGTGTTGTGGAAACATGCCAACAGAAAACCTTTACTTATATAGATGAACGAAGAAACAGTTGTGGAAAAAGCAATATAACCCGGTAGCAGCGACGGGCCAAATTTGTGGCTTTACAGTGTAGGCCTACCAGTGACGGGCCAAATTTTTCCCTTGACATAAACCTCCCAAAATAAAGGATGCATAAACTGATCACAAATGCATTGACATCTATTATATAATGATTTGAGTGAGTGAGTGATGACTTTTTCTCATTAATTCGCTTAGAGGGGCCTTAAGAAAAACGTTCCCCGCAGCTACCGGGATAAAGAACATCAAGAATCTGCTATGGCAAAGTAAAGGAAAGGTCATGGAGAAATAAATAAATGAAGACAAGCAATATGGCAGAAATTAAAGTTAGAATCAAAGTTAGTAATTTCAACACCATGCATAACTAGTTGATTTGTTAAAAGTGTTTGGTGTTTAGCTGAAGAAAGGGTCATGGCAGAAATAAATAAATAAGAAGGAAAAGGATGAAATAAAATCAGCTATGGCGAGATATATCAAGTACCGTAAAAAATAATATTGTTTTGCATTGTTTTATATATGATCTATTAGTGTGGGACCTGCTAGAAAAAAAGAACCTTGATTATTCACCTGCAGAAAAATAATTGGGAAAAAGAATACTGAAGCCATTGTTCTGTTTAGCATTGTTTTATGTTACTTTTATTATTTCCTTTATTTCCTTCAGCTTCCTTATCTTAACTTTCCTCTACTTCCATCATCTTCTCACTGTTACATTTTATTATTTCCTTCAGCTTCCTTATCTTAACTTTCCTCTACTTCCATCTTCTCCTCACTGTTACATTTTATTATTTCCTTCAGCTTCCTTATCTTAACTTTCCTCTACTTCCATCTTCTTCTTACTGTTACATTTTATTATTTCCTTTGTTTCCTTCAGCTTCCTTATCTTAACTTTCCTCTACTTCCATCTTCTTCTCACTGTTACATTTTATTATTTCCTTCAGCTTCCTTATCTTAACTTTCCTCTACTTCCATCTTCTCCTTCTCACTGTTACTTTTTATTACTTAGTGCTGGCAGGTCCCTCAAAGTTCATCCCCTAAACAAAAAATAATAAATAAAAAGAAAGAAAGAAACGAGAAGAAAAAGAAAACGAAATAAGCAAAAGTGCCGGCAACCTTGACTTAGCTAAACCTCATAATATAAACTACTTAATCAGGTACACACACAGATATATTAATAGAGGTTTAAGTGGGTAGGAAATACATAAAGACCTTATTAATAACAGTGAAAGTCCATTAGTACACCTGTTTGGCATATGTGAGAGTGAGAGTGAGTGAGACGTACAGGTGTGGAATATTAGAAGGAAAAGCAGATGTGTGGAGGAAATATTTACAGGTGTGTATGTGAAGGAGGAAAACCAGGTGTGTGGAGGAGGAAAAATAGATATGTATGGAGGAAGGCAAGTGTGTGTAGGAGGAAAAACAGGTGTGTGAGGAGGAAAAACAGGTGTGTGAGGAGGAAAAACAGGTGTGTAAGAGGAAAAAACAGGTGTGTAAGAGGAAAAAACAGGTGTGTAGGAGGTAAAACAGGTGTGTGAGGAGGAAAAACAGGTGTGTGTGAGGAGGAAAAACAGGTGTGTGAGGAGGAAAAACAGGTGTGTAGGAGAAAAACAGGTGTGTGAGGAGGAAAAACAGGTGTGTGAGGAGGAAAAACAGGTGTGTAAGAGGAAAAAACAGGTGTGTAGGAGGTAAAACAGGTGTGTAAGAGGAAAAACAGGTGTGTAGGAGAAAAACAGGTGTGTAGGAGAAAAAACAGGTGTGTAAGAGGAAAAACAGGTGTGTAAGAGGAAAAACAGGTGTGTAAGAGGAAAAACAGGTGTGTAAGAGGAAAAAGGGGCGTGGAGGAGGAAAAACAGGTGTGTAGGAGGTAAAACAGGTGTGTAGGAGGTAAAACAGGTGTGTAAGAGGAAAAACAGGTGAGAAGGAGGAAATTAAACGTGAGAAAAACAAAACAAAAAAACAAAACAAAACAGGTGTGGAGGAGAAAATAAAGTGTGTATATTTTACCTATGACTGTTGTGTTATTTCTCTACCTGTGTATTTTTTTTTAAGGGGGAAAGGGACACACACACACACACACAGAGCCCATCAAAAGAAATAGATATAGAAGATTGATAACATATATATACAGCCGTACATAAAGGAAGGAATTAAAGAAGAAAGTAAAAATATAGTAAGTAGATAATTAAAGGATATGAATAAAGAAAAGGAGAGATCGAAGTAAGTATAGGTGATAAAAGATAAACCAACTGAATAAATAAAGGAGAGAACGGAAAGGAGTAAGTAATAATAGATAAAGAAAAGAAAGAGGAAGTAAAAATAGACATATAGGAGATGAAGAAATTAAAGAAGGATTGATTGATTGATTGATAGTTTATTGTTGCAGGAAAAAAATAGACATAGGAAATTAACAAAGGAAGGATATAAAAGAATGAAGTAAAAATTGACATAGGAAATGAAGAAAAGAAAGAAAAGAAAGTAGGAAGTAAAATTTAAAGGGATTATAGGAAATGAAAAAAATAAAATAAAGGGAAGAAGGAACTATAAATAGATATAGGAAATGAATAAAAGAAAAAAGGAAATAAGTCAAAATAGATAACAAAAATGAAGAAAAGACCGAATACATACTACATACACAAAAATAGTACTAGAATAAAAGAATTAAAATATCGATAAAAAAAAAGTGAGTGGCCTTTTCTCTCACTAAACCTTCAACTCCTGACAACAGACTCTCATTCGTAACTACCTGGCCATTGTTTCCTTACCTGTAGGCCTTAACGTAGCTCAGACGCCCATATACACACTTTCATACGTAGGAAGTTCGTGCGTATCGTTGTAGAGGTTTGCGCTAAAACGATGAAGTTCTTCCCGTTTTCTGCGCAGCGTTTCAGGGGCGGCGTTTTAGTTTCCTCCCTTATTTTGGAGTGATAATCGTATTTTTGGGCGCCGCTGAGGCCTGGGGCGGGTGAAGGGGCTGTGTCGGGGTGTCGGGCGTGCAGGGTGAGGGCCGGGCGGTGGTCGGGGCCGCAGGACACACGGCAGACAGGAATGCTACATGTTTACGACCAACCGTCAAGAGTTTGGTAAAGTTTTCGACAGTTTATATGCATTTTCAAGTAAATTCACAAGCTTTTGACAAAAAGAAATATCAAACATAGTACGTACCCTAGCTAGAATCATACCGCTTAAAAAATATTGATGAAAAACACAAACCCTGAGCTATAATGAGTCAGTGAAGGATACGAAACCTCGCGTGCTTGGCCGCGCGCTGAGTACATAAGGCCCCCGCGCGGCCTCTACTCTCGGAAGCGGTGTCTCGTAGACACACGAACATTGATCGGTCACTCTGTGCTGCTCTGATCTGCTCGCTAGTGTCGCCCGCCGCTAGGTGTCTGGGCTGCCGCTGCCTCGCCGCACGGTGGCCCGCTGCTTCTCAAAACTGGGGCTGTGGTTGTCCTCTCCCGTAGCACCTGTCTTCATGCTATGTATAGCCTTGCTTCACAGGGGGTGTTGATAATCGATTCATTCTGACGCTTCCACACGAGCGGCCCTGCATGTGGCAGGATGCCATTCTTTTTTTTGTTAATTCTGTAGCCAAACGTTCATTATTATTGTACGCCCCGATCATGAGTGGAAATTATTTGCATAATCAGCCGATCAGTCGGACATAATCGTGGACTTACGACGCCAACACAAAGCTGACAAACACCCGACCTGACATTTCGCTTTCACGTCAAACTTTGTCCATGTTTATTTTCTCCCTGACACTCGTCCAGTGATGCGTACGGGCAGGTGAACACACGCTGATAATGCTGCCCTCCCCTGCCTCTAGGCAACCTGCACGCTATGTAATGTATACGCCACGCTTCTACAAAGGGAAGGTAAAGTTGCGGGCATACGATATATTAAGTGCGCGTGGTCTCTCAGTGTCCCTTGAGCCTGTAGGGGCAGGAATAACCCATCACCCCGGGACGCAGGGCCAGTGTGACACCCGGGTTACCACAGTTTCCCTTCCTCAGGTGTCCCCAAGCACCCATTTATCAACCAGCCGGAAAGGGAGGATGAACAGCTGGGTTGGCTGCACGCCGACTGCCAGGGTCCGCGGATTCGTAGGCAGGCACGCTAATCGCTGCACCACGGGGATTCTAGGCTAATATGCTGATAATACTGCCTATTACCTCCTATGTAATAATACGCCGTGCTTGTATGCTATGTAGTAGAACGCTATGCCTCTGCTCTCCTCTACTGTGATCTACATTATCTTGCTCTCTTTCTGCTCCCCTCACTGCTTTCACTCTCGTTTTCTCTCTCTGCGTCTCAGGTGTTCAGGGACAGGTGAGCAGGCGGCTTATAGAGTCCGCACTCCCTCTCTCTACCTGATTACGAGCAAGAGAATGTAAGAAAAAAGTATATTGTATTTACCTGAGAGCTAGTACTAGTTATGTGTAGTCTCTCTCTCTCTCTCTCTCTCTCTCTCTCTCTCTCTCTCTCTCTCTCTCTCAGCAATAGTGATCGGTGGAATGAAAGCTTTTACAAACGCAATCGAGTGTCCAACATTATTAACAACAACAAAAAAATAAATAAAAAAATAAAACATACCGTACACAAGTTTAATTAAAGTTATACCAAAAAACACGTGATAGAAAACGGGATGGAACGAGCACACACACACACACACACACACACACACGGGAAAGGTGACGAGACAATACCCACAAAAACAACAACAACGACAACAACAACAACAACAAAAACCAGCTGATTGAGAGAGGGTCTTTGGCTGCTGTCGTGTCCATATTTACTACTTGGCAACCGTCTACGAGAGAGAGAGAGAGAGAGAGAGAGAGAGAGAGAGAGAGAGAGAGAGAGAGAGAGAGAGAGAGAGAGAGAGAGAGAGAGAGAGAGAGAGAGGTAATTAAATCAAGATAGCAATAAAGATAAGGAGGAGGAGGAGGAGAAGGGGAGAAAGAGGAAGAAGAGGAGGAGGAGGAGGAGGATAACAAGAAAGACGGAAGTAAAAATGTCAAAGAAAAAGAGCGAATGAGGAAAAGAAGACAAATAAAAAGGGAGAAGGAAAAGGAAGGAGGAAGAAGAGGAGGAGAAAGAGGGAAGAGAAGAAACAAGACAAAAAATGAAAAATAAAAGAAAGAAAGAGGATTAGAAGGAGGAGGACGCGAAAAGACTAGGAAAGAAGGAACTATAGAGAAAAAAGAAGAGGGAAGAGAAGAAGAGGAGGAGGAGGATGAAGAGGGAAAGAGAAACAAGAAAAAATGAAGAAAAGGATTTGCAAGAAGCGAAGAATACGGTAAAGAAGAAGAAAAAGTAAAAGAAGAAAAAAAGACAAAGAGGAGGAAGAGGATTAAGAGGAAAACAAGAAAACAAAAACAAAACAAAACAAAGAATAGGAAGATAAAGAGGAAACGAAACGAAGAAAAAAAGAGAAAAGGAAGAGGAAGAGGAAGAAGAAAACAAATAAAACAAATAAAAAACAAATAGAAGAAAAAAAATAGGAAAAGACACCGGTGATAAAAACGGTAGAGAACAAAGAAAACGCAAAAAGAGGAAGAGGAAAACAAGAAAATAAAACAGCGATAAAAGTGAAAATAAAAGGAACTAAAGCAAAAGAGGAGTAACAAGAGGAAGAGGAGGAAGAGGAAGAGGAAGAGGCATGATCCGGGAGCTTGGGACTGTCAGAATGGAAGGGAAGGCGTTGGCTTATAGAAATTGCCTCATTCTTCCACGCTGGCCAAGAGGAAGAGGAAGAGGAGGAGGAGGAGGAGGAGGAGGAGGAGGAGGAGGAGGAGGAAGAGGAGGAGGAGGAGGAAGAGCACAAACCATCACCAAAAAGAAGAAAAAATGACCAACAAAATTAACAAGATCAAGAGGAAGAAGAAGGAAAAGAAGAAGAAGAAAAAGAAGAAGAAGAAAGAAAAAATAACAACAAACATTTATTACTACTACTACTACTACTACTACTACAATAACAACAGCAACAACAACAACAGCTAGCAAGATACTATATAGAGTGCTTCTGAACCTAATCTCTCTCTCTCTCTCTCTCTCTCTCTCTCTCTCTCTCTCTCTCTCTCTCTCTCTCTCTCAAACCAAGGTAAGGAAGATTAAGGGGTAACAAAGGAGGAAGAGGTAGAGGAAGAGGAGGAGGAACAGGGGGAGAGGGGGGGAGGGAAAGGAGGGGATTTTCAGAAGGGATTGGCTTAAAAAAATAAACGCGATTAGTATGTCAAATGGGTTCAGGGCCGAAGTAAAAGGGATTAGATTGTGTGAAGGAGGATTAGTGGCTTTGAAAGGGATTAGAGAGAGAGAGAGAGAGAGAGATGGCGTGAACCGCTAAAACCAAATTAAATTCCACGCCGAATAACTAACTTTCTCTCTCTCTCTCTCTCTCTCTCTCTCTCTCTCTACCTTCGTTCAAGCTCCATCTCAGGTGGGTCAGGACAGGTAGATAAAACTCTCACTTTCCATTCATCAACGTAAATCTACCTGTGCCATCTATATCCTCTCTCTCTCTCTTTCTCTCTCTCTCTCTCTCTCTCTCTCTCTCTCCCACACACACCTGTTCTCACGCACCTGCCCGAAATAATTGTTAGGTGATTAGTGACCAGGTGTAATTAGCTCAGGTGTTTTACTTTCCCTTTTTAATAACTGTCATGAATTTTTTTTTCGTCTAATACCATCGATTTTTTACTCCTGCTTTTTTTCTTCCCTTGAGCTAAATTTTCTATTCTCGGTTTGATAAGTTCGAAATAGGTCTTTTTTTTCTTGTTTTCTATCTCTTCTCTTTCTAATACACACACACACACACACACACACACACACACACACACACACACACACAAAGCACCCATACACTTTTTTCCCTTTCTCTCCCTTTCTTTCTCTTCCTCCACTTTCTTCCCCTCATTTAATTTCCCTTTCTTTCACTTTTTCCATTTTCTTCCCTTCCCTTCCCTTTCTTTCTCTTCTCCAAACATCTCACCTGTGTTTATATTTTCAAGGTAAGTTAAGGTAAAGTATGGTGAGGTGAAGTAAGGTAAGTTAAGGTAAGGTAGGGTAAGGTAATTCAATTTAAAGTGAAGTAAAATAAAGTAAGGTAAGGTAAGGTAAGGTTAGGTAAAGTAAGGTAAGGTGAGTTGAGGTAAGGTAAGGTAAGGTAAGGTATGTGAGGTAATGTAAGGTAAGGTATGGTGAGGTAAGGTAAGGTAAGGTAAGGTAAGGTAAGATAAGATAAGATAAATGAGGTAATGTAAGGTAAGGTATGGTGAGGTAAGGTTAGGTTATGTAAGGTTAGGTGAGGTTATGTAAGGTAAGGTTAGGTGAGGTAAGGTAAGGTAATGTAAGGTAAGGTAAGGTAAGGTTAGGTTAGGTGAGGTAAGGTAAGGTAAGGTAAGGTAAGGTAAGGTAAGGTAAGGTAAGGTAAGGTAAGGTAAGGTAAGGTAAGGTAAGGTAAGGTAAGGTTAGGTAAGGTAAGGTAAGGTTAGGTGAGGTAAGGTAAGGTTATATTATGTTATGTAAGGTAAGGTATAATTATGTCACTACCGGTATCATTACAAACTCCGTACGATAATTAAAAAGTTGAAAGGTAAGGTAAGGTAAGGTAAGGTAGAGAAGTTAAGTAAATGATAGATGAAGTTGAGAAAAGAAGGAAGGGAAGGAAGTTGTAGTGTGTGTGTGTGTGTGTGTGTGTGTGTGTGTGTGTGTGTGTGTGTGTGTTGGGTTACAGGTAGACATAGCCAGGTGTGAGTGGTGTAATTAGTCAAGTTATTAGGCTTGTTAGTGATAATTAAGAGAGAGAGAGAGAGAGAGAGAGAGAGAGAGAGAGAGAGAGAGAGAGAATGATTGAAGAGAATGAAACAAAGGAAACACGAAAAACGGAAGAAAGAAGGATAGAAAGAAAATCATATAAAGGAAAAAGAAAGAGTAGGAGTAGGAAAAGAAGGAAAAGAAGGACGGAAAAGAAAATGAAATAAAGAAAAAGAACAAGAAATGGAGGAACAGGAGGAGATCGATAAGAAAAAAAAATATTACTACTACTACTACTACTACTACTACTACTACTACTGTTCCTACTACCAACAGAAGAAGAACGACAAAAACAACAACAACAATAATAATAATAATAAGTAGAAGAAATCACATTCACACACATCACACAAAATTACTTCGTCTATTAAAATGAATGAAACAAAAGACGATCGACATAAGAGGATTAAAACCTTTCCACACACTCTCTTTCATCTCCTCCTCCTCCTCCTTCTCCTTCTCCTCCTCTTCAAGCAGTCCAGATGTCGCCAGTTTCGAGTTATATATGATTCCCTGAAGGCTCCGAGGCGTGAAAACTGAAGGGAATTGAATGCTGAGACACAAAGGACTGGATGCTATACCGGGTCGACCGAAAGGGGGTTGTAAGCACCCAACCGATTTATCAAGAAGGGGGGAGGGGGATGGGGGATGGGGAGGGGGGGATTCAATTGATAGGGTTAGGTTAGTTTTCTCTCTCTCTCTCTCTCTCTCTCTCTCTCTCTCTCTCTCTCTCTCTCTCTCTCTCTCTCTCTCTCTCTCCCCTTCTCTCCTTCCTTGCCTCCATTCCTTTTTTTTTCTCCTTTTTTGTGTGTATGTATATTAGTTTTGACCTTGTTCTTCCTGTTCTTCTTATTTCTGCTATTTTGTATTTGGTTTCTTGTTTTCCTTTCTTTCTTTCTTTCATTTTTCCTCCTCTTCCCTTTCCTCCTCGTTCCGTATTTTCTTTATTATCTCTGTTTCTGTTACTTTGTTTGACGTGGTTTTCCTTCTTTCTTTCTTTCGTTCTTCCCTCCTATCTTTCCTTCTTTATTTATTTCTTGACTCCTTTCTTTCTTCCTTCCTTCCCTCCGTTCAATCTTTTTTTCTTTTTCTTTCTTTCTTTCTTTCATCCTTCTTTCCTCTTTCTTCGTCCCCCTCAACCATCCTGATCTTTTCTTCTTCTTCTTCTTTTTCTTCTTCCTCGTCCTCCTCCTCCTCCTCCTCCTCCTCCTCATCATCATCATCATCATCATCGCCTCCTTCCCTTTTAACTTTTCAACACTTTATATTTTGCTTCCGAGCCTAAGAAAGTGGCGTTAGATTATCTTTATGAGGCTGCCTGGCGCGTGGGGGGTTGGAGGAGGGGAGGGGGTGTCAATGTCCTTGGGTACCTGTGTTATAAAAGTTTAAAAAGGGAGTTGGATCGCTTTACGGCAGGGAGAATAGGCTTAAGAAGAAGAAGACAGCCGAAGAGTAGACTCACAAATAGATTTAAAGACGAACGGAACGGACTTAACAGGCCATCTAATACTACAAAAGGGGTTACGATTGTTTTGTGGAAGGGGATCTGGCTCATGGATGTGACATAAGTAGGATCAGATAGTCTTATGAATGGGGTTTAAGCTTAAAGAAAAAAAAAAAAAGAAAAAAAAGACTAGAATCGGTTCATGAATAGTTAAAAGACGTGTGGAAGAGAAGAAAGAAAGGAGGAGGAGGAGGAGGAGGAGGAGGAGGAGGAGGAGGAGGAGGACGAGATCAACAAGAAAATAGTATAACCAAAACAACAACAAAAACTACTACCACTACCACTACTACTACTACTACTACTACCACCACCACTACTACTACTACTACTACTACTACTACTACCACTACCACTACCACCACCACTACCACCACTACCACCACCACCATCACCGCAAGAAACAAAAGAATGACAGCAAAAATAAAAATACCCTTCCAAAGCCACAGAAATAAGTCAAGATAGTTTTATGGACCCGAAGGACAGCTTTACGGGCACAGATGACACGGGAAAAAGCGATATATAGGAGTTACAGATGGTGGCGATAAACTTGTGGGTAAGGAAGGGAAGGAAAGAGATGTGTGGACGGGTGTGACAGGTTGAGTGAGTGAGTGAGTGTGTGTGTGTGTGTGTGTGTGTGTGTGTGTGTGTGTGTGTTTTATACAGCAAAGGAGACAGCACAAGGGCACCAAAAAGAAACAATATAAAAAAAAGCCCGCTACTCGCTGCTCCTGTAAATAATCCGAAGAGGCGGCCGAAAGAGCAGTCACTTATGTGTGTGTGTGTGTGTGTGTGTGTGTGTGTTCTGTTAACCGTTCTGTCTGTCTGTTAGTATTTCTTCTTCTTTTCCGTTTCCTCCTCCTCCTCCTCCTCCTTTTTCTGTTTCATTCTTTACTTTTCCGCCCCTCCTCCTCCTCCTCCTCCTCTTCCTTTTCCTGTTTCATTCACATTCTCCTCCTTCTTTCTCTCCTTCTTCTCTTTACGCTGGAAAAGGGACGCTTACGGGGAAATTTAATTCAGGTCCTCTGGTACCTGAAGAAGTTTAGTAAGGTCGAACACTCAAAGTTCTTGGAGCTGCAAATCAACCCAAGAACTAGAGAGAGCGGTCTACATATTCAAGCGAGGTAGTGTAGAACAGACACTGGAAGGCGTTTCTTCTCAAATCTAGTCACCCGCCTGTAGAAATAGTAAGGTCGGTAACATTTTCGCTTCTCATATTATCTATTTCTAAAGGCCAAGGAGGGGGTCAATCGGGTTCTAATGAGTACTTCTTGAGGTTCACGGTACAGAAGAAGGGTCAAACTACCACCAGGGTCATAAAACTACTCCTGGAAATGCCCACAACTCCTACGAAAGCCTTGTCAAATATGTGTTCTTGGGCGGCGAAATGTCTTGCAATAAGTGTGTTAACCATCAAGTCCTTTCAAACATCAAGTCCTTTTAAATTCGAATCGACGCTGAGTCAGGAGTAAATAAAAACAAACACACAAACAAACAGTGCTTCCATCTGCTCTGCGGGCACGAAGTGGATGTCGAGCAGATTAAATCACCAGAGCGGGCAACCTCGAAATGAGCCAATAGGTTTTCTGTTGCCTCTGTTTCCATGTTTCCACGTTTCTTCCTCCGCATCCTCTTCCTTTTCCTCTTACTCTTTGTCTTCTCCCTCCTCCTCCTCCTCCTCCTCCGCCTCTCCGCCTTTCCCTCCTCCTCCTCCTCCATCATCATCTTCTTGTTCTTATTCCTTTTCTACTTCATTTTCAATCTTCAAATATCTTCATCTCCTCCTTCGTCTCCTCCTCCTTCATCATCTTCTTCTTATTCCTTTTTTTACTTCATTTTCACTTTTCAAACATCTTCATATCCTCCTTCGTCTCCTCCTCCTCCTCCTCCAATCCTACCTCCATGATCATCTCCTTGTGATTATTCCTTTTCAACTTAATTTTCAACCTTCAAACATCTTCATCTCTTCTTTCATCTTCTCTTCCTCTTCCCCCTCCTCCTCCTCCTCCTCCATCATCTTCTTCTTGTTCTTCTTCCTTCTATTCTATTACTATAACTATTTCTATTCTATTCTATTCTACCTTCATTTTCAATCTGCACTTATCTTCATCTCCTCCTTCGTCTCCTCTTGCTTCTCCGTCTCCTCCTGTCACCCAGAACACCTTGAGGAGCGCCCCGCCACCTCCGCCGCCAGCTAACAGGATTAAGCAGCGCCGCGCCCTCATTAGCACCTCGCCTAGCCCGCCTCACGACTCGCTCACCTTCGCGCCCGTCTTGGATCTCACCTGCGCCGAGAGGGAGGAGGAGAGGAAGAAACAAGGCGAAGGAAGACGAAGGAGAGGTGAGTAAACGAGTGAACAGGATTAAGTAGAGGATAAACAAGACAAAGAGGAATAAACAAGGTGACTAAGAGAGTAAAGATAAAGGAATATAAATTAACAGGTTATTAAAGTAGAAAATAAGGCAAATTAAGGGATAAAAAAAAACGAGGAAAAACAAGGAAAAGAATAAAGAAGATAAAAGAAGATGAAATAGCAAGTTAGTAAAGAAAACAAGGCAAATTAAGGGAAAAAAAAACGAAAAATAACGAGGAAAAGAATAAAGAAGATAAAAGAAGATGAAATAACAGGTAAGTCAAGTAGAAAACAAGGCAAATTAAGGGACAAAAAACGAAGAAAAAACGAGGAAAAGAATAAAGACAAAAGAAGAAGAAATAAGAGAAAACGAGACAAAATAAGGAATAAAGAAGACGGAATAAGAAGGAACCAAAAGTGGAAGGGAAGAAAAGAAGAAACAAGAGGTAAATAAAGAGAAAAAACAAGATAAAGACGAAATGTGTTATCCGAAAGCGTCTCAGATACGAACCTAAACAAAAGACGATCGAGGCGACATCTTGCGGAGAGAGAGAGAGAGAGAGAGAGAGAGGGAGAAGCTAAAATCTCTCTCTCTCTCTCTCTCTCTCTCTCTCTCTCTCTCTCGTCTTAAGCCGTTGTTGAGATAAATATTTCCTTGTGATGTTGGAGAGAGAGAGAGAGAGAGAGAGAGAGAGAGAGAGAGAGATTATTTGTGAGTGACTGTCTCCTCATCCTCTCTCTCTCTCTCTCTCTCTCTCTCTCTCTCTCTCTCTTTATCTCAACACCGGCTTAAGACGAGAGAGAGAGAGAGAGAGAGAGAGAGAGATTATTTAGTGACTGTCTCCTCCTTCCTCTCTCTCTCTCTCTCTCTCTCTCCTCCTCCTCCGCCTCCTCCTCCACCTCCTCCTCCTCCTCCTCCACCTCCTCCTCCTCCTCCTCCTCAACCACTTACCCACCTTCTTCCCATTCTTTCCTCCAACCTCTTATTCCTTCTCACTCTACACCTCCTCCTCCTCCTCCTCCTCCCCCTCCTCCTCTGACAGCCACCTTGACAGAGCTAATTTTCCTGTCTCTAAGAATAGCAACCACAAGAGGGACAGTTTTCCCTTCTTCTTCTTCTTCATCTTCTTCTTCTTCTTCTTCTTCTTCTTCTTCTTCTTCTTCTTCTTCTCTTTCGTTTTCTCTTATTTTCCTTTTTCCTTTTCTTCTTCATAACCTTTTCCTTCTTTTTGAAAATTTCCTCCTTGTTTTTTTCCTGTTTTGGCTTCTTGTTCATCTTATTTTCCTGTTTTCTTCTTCTTCATCTTTTCTTTTGTTTTTTCTTATTTTCCTTCTTCCTTTTCTTCTTCATAACTTTATCCCTTTTTTTATATTTTCCTTCTTGTTATCTTCCTCTTTTTCTGCTTCTTCTTCATCTTCTCTTCCTGTTTTCTTCTCCTTCTTCATCTTTTCTTTTGTTTTTTCTTATTTTCCTTCTTCCTTTTCTTCTTCATAACTTTATCCCTCTTTTTTATATTTTCCTTCTTGTTATCTTCCTCTTTTTCTGTTTCTTCTTCATCTTCTCTTCCTGTTTTCTTCTTCTTCTCTTTCGTTTTTTCTTATTTTCCTTCTTCCTTTTCTTCTTCATAACTTTATCCCTCTTTTTTATATTTTCCTTCTTGTTATCTTCCTCTTTTTCTGCTTCTTCTTCATCTTCTCTTCCTGTTTTCTTGTCCTTCTTCCTTTTCTTCTTTTTTTATATTTTCCTTCTTGTTATCTTCCTCTTTTTCTGCTTCTTCTTCATCTTCTCTTCCTGTTTTCTTTTTTTTTTCTTCTTCTTCTCTTTCTTTTTTCTTATTTTCCTTCTTCCTTTTCTTCTTCATAACCTTTTCCTTCTTTTTTCCTTCTTGTTTTCTTCCTGTGTTTCTGCTTCTTCTTGATCTTCTTTTCCCGTTTCATCCTTCCTTTCCTTTTCTCCTTTCACTAATGTTTCTTAACTTTTTTTTCTTTATTATTTTCTTCTTCTATTTCTTCTTATTCTTGTAGGTATTATATTCTTCTCTCCATCTTCTTCCTCTTGTTCCTCTTTATCATCACTATCATCATCATCATCATCATCATCTTCTTCTTCCATCTTCTCTCTTTCGCACACATTTTCCTTCTACGTTATTTTGTTCCTCCATATTTTTCCTGTTATAAATATTTCTTTACTTAATCATACTTTACTCACTCTCTCTCTCTCTCTCTCTCTCTCTCTCTCTCTCTCTCTCTCTCTCTCTCTCTCTCACACACACAATATTTTTCCCAGCCTTTATAGCGACCAGAATAATCTCTCTCTCTCTCTCTCTCTCTCTCTCTCTCTCTCTCTCTCTCTCTCTCTCTCTCAAGATAGACGTCCAGTGCAGATAAATAAATAAATTCCAGCGCTGTGGTTGAGAGAGAGAGAGAGAGAGAGAGAGAGAGAGAGAGAGAGAGAGAGAGAGAGAGAGACTATGACTACTACTACTACTACTACCATCTTTACTATCCTCCATCATTATTATTTTTATCATTATTATTATCATTATTATTATTATTATTAGCACACCTGAGCCGGTTCCTAATTTAGCTCTGGACAGGTAAATGACCCACCTGGAATTCTGGCTTTTCACCATTTTGACGCTCAACGATTTATTATTATTATTATTATTATTATTATTATTATTATTATTATCCCAAAATCATGCCTGTGAGATAGATAGCTAGATAGAGAGAGAGAGAGAGAGGTTACAATGCGCTTTATTCCAAGTTTGACAGCTGTGACAAAAAAAACACCGAGGGGAGAAAGTGAGGAAGAGGGGAGAGTGAGGATGAGAGAGAGAGAGAGAGAGAGAGAGAGAGAGAGAGAGAGAGAGAGAGATGGAAGAGGAGAAAGAGGTGATCAAAAAGGAAGGAGGGTAAAGAACGGAAGCGGAGGATAAGGAGAGAACGAAGAAAGAGGATGAGTAAAAGAAAGAAAAAGGGAATGAAAAGGAAGAGGAAAAGCGGGAAAGATGTATTAAGATGAAAACGATAAGGAAAAGAAAGAAAAGAGAGGAAAAGATAAGAAAAATGAAAAAAAAGAGCAAGGAAAGTAGGAGACAGGAGAAAGAAAAAAAAGAGGAAGAGGAAAAAGGGACAAAGAGGAAAGAGGAAAACAAAAGGAAGAAAGAAAAAAAAGTTAGAAATAATGAGAGGGAAATTTGAGAGGTCGAGAGAGGTGATAAGGAATAAGGGGAAGAGGAGGAGGAGGAGGAGGAGGAAGAAACAGAAGAAAGAAGGAGAAGGAGGAGGAAACATGGACTGGCAGGCAGCAGAAAGCCTGTTGTGGAGGAGGAAGAGGAAGAGACTGGAGATGAAATACCATGTACGTGTGTGTGTGTGTGTGTGTGTGTGTGTGTGTGTGTGTGTGTGTGTGTGTGTGTGTTTATCAGTCTGCCTTATCATTGTTATCATCATTATCATTATCATCATTATTATTATTATCATTACCTCCGCCAACGAAATAGGGAGGAGGTTATATTTTCGGTTTGGTCAGTATGTTTATTCATTTATTTATTTGTTTGTTTGTTCGTTAACAGTCTCCTGTGCAAAATTTTGCGGATATCTCAAACAATTTTTCAGGGAAGCTTCGTGTCCATTCAGAATAGAACCCATTAAATTTTTGATGTCAAAGGTCAAGGTCGCACAAAACGTCAGATTCACATATTTTTGGCCATAACTTCGGTTCTCTTCATCGTAGAGACTTCAGACTTGGTTCATATTTTAGCTCATGGAAAGACGCACCTTGCATGGGCTTGACCTTGACCTTTGACCTTGACCTCGAAAAGTTCGCCCAAGGTCAAAGTTAAAAAAAAAAAAAGAATTTAATCAAATTTCGAAACAAATGCTTCCATATGATGCATAGGATCACAGTTGATCCCCATACCAATTTTCAGGACGATCTTTGGCGGAGGTGTGCACTCCCCGGGTGTTATGCGTCTAGTTATTATTATTACTATTTCAGGGGTGGAAGAAAATTACTTTGTCCTCTTTTTTAACACGAAAATGACTGGAATAATTAACTTTTTTTTGCGCGGGAGAAAATATAATAAGGAAAGGGAAGGAAAAAGTGAGATTAGAAAAAAAACCTTAATGAAAGATGTAAGAAAAGAGGAAAAAAAGAGGAAAGATAATTAACGAAAGGAGAATAAAGGTGAGAGGTGAGGAGGAAAACAAGAGGCGGAGGAGGAGGAGGAGGAGGAGGAGGAGAAGTATACATAGAAGAGGAAGATAAATAAAAATAAAAAGTTACAATTTTTCCGACTCTCTCTCTCTCTCTCTCTCTCTCTCTCTCTCTCTCTCTCTCTCTCTCTCTCTCTCTCTCTTGATATTGATCGATGAATGGAAAAAAAAAAACATGGAAGAGGAGGAGGAGGAAGACGTGGAGATGAAGAAGGAGAGGGAGGAGTAGGAGGAAGAGGAGGAGGAGGAGGAGGAAGAGGAGGAAAAAAACCCTTCAGAATCCACTCTTCAATCAGTAATTTCCTCTCATTTCTTTCCTCTTTTTTTTCCTGCAAGATGGCGTCCAAATTAAGGTTGAGGAGGAGAAGGAGGAGGAGGGGGAGGAGGAGAGGTAAAAAAAAGTTGAGAAAGAAGATTGGAAAAAAATAAATTCATAGAAAATGAGAAAAAACGAGGAAAAAGATGATGATGATGATGATGAAGAAGAGGAAGAAGAAGAAGAAAAAGAAGAAAAAGAAGGAGGAGGAAGAAGAAGAAGGAGGAAGAAGAAGAAGAAGAAGAAGGAGGAAGGAGAAGAAGAAGAAGAAGAAGAAGAAGAAAGAGGAGGAAGAAAAAAAAAGATGAAAAAACGGAAAAATGGAGAGAGAGAGAGAGAGAGAGAGAGAGAGAGAGAGAGAGATAGTTGACATAATTTTAATCACACTAATGTCTTTCAGGTGTCAACTTTCCCCCCTCCTCCTCCTCCTTCTTCTCCTGTTCCTCCTCCTCCTCCTCCTCCTCCAGTTTTTCCGTTTTTTTCATGTCTTTTTTTTTCTTCCTCCTTCTTCCTCTTCTTCTTCATCATCATCATCTTTTTCCTCATTTTCTAGGAATATATTTTTTCCAATCTTCTTTCTCTGTTATGAGTGGTATATCATCTGATTGTTATGAGTGGTATATCATCTGATTGTTATGAGTGGTATATCATCTGATTGTTATGAGTGGTATATCATCTGATTGTTATGAGTGGTATATCATCTGATTGTTATGAATGGTATATCATCTGATTGTTATGAGTGGTATATCATCTGATTGCTATGAGTGGTATATCATCTGATTGTTATGAGTGGTATATCATCTGATTGCTATGAGTGGTATATCATCTGACTGGCGAGATGTCAAAAGCGGTGTTCCACAGGGGTCGGTCTTGTCATAAAGATTTAGCCCTCAACAGGGGACAGGGCCTTTGGCCAAAAGGCGGCCCTGTAAGAGAGAGCGAGCAATGCAAAACTCGTTACGGGGGTGGGGATGCCTCCGCCGCCGCCACAAACATGAGTAACAGCCGTCGAGCAGCGACGGAGGCACGGGCCCCCCGGGCAGGCGCCCAGAAGCAGCCCGTAGCAGGAGCCGGGCGAGCAACTAGGCAGTCTACTACCGGCGGAAGGGCCGGCCAAGTTGCTCGCCCGACGAGAGCTGGCGTGCCACTGACAGGGGTCGGTGATGGGACCTGTTCTGTTTTTAGTGTACGTAAATGACATTGACGAGAGGCTATCGTGTAAAATATCGAAAGAAGTGTTAGCTTAGTTGTCGTGTATGATCTTCCTTCTGTCCATGTAAAATTCCAATGTAGTTTTTCTATACTACATGGTATTCTTCCTTTTCATTTCTCTTCCAACCCTTTCCCTTCCCTGCCTTCTTTCATCTCCCTTTCTCTCCCTTCCTCTCTCTATTTACCTTTCTTCCCTTTATTTATTTTCTTCTATTCTCTCTTCCTCCTTCTCTTCCTTTCCTTCCTCTACCCTCCCTTCATTTACTTTCCCTTCTTTTTTCCTTCCTTTCCTCCTTTCATTAACATTCTTCTATTTTGTTCCTTTCTCTCTTCCTTTCCTTTTCCCTTCCTTCCTTCCTTTCCATTGTTCTTCCTATCTTCATCTATCACCATTCTTCGTAACTCCTTTTATTTTCTATTTTTCCTCTTCTCTTCCTCCCTCCTTTTCTCCTCCTCTTCTTCTCTTCTCCTTTCTCTCTGTTCTCTTTCCTTTCTCATACTTTTTTTAATAATTTTCTTCTCTTCTTTTAACTTTCCTTCTTTTCCCTTCCTTTCATTTATCCTCTTCTATATCCTCCCTTTCCACCATTATCCCTTTCCTTCTTCTACCTTTCCTTCATCTCCCTTTCTCTTTCCATATGTTTTCTTCTATTCTCTCCCTTTCTACCTTCATTCCTTCCCCTCCTCTGCTCTCTCTCCCTTTCTCCCTTCCTTTCCATTGTCCTTCTATCCTCATCTATCACCCTTGTTTTAATACGCGCCCTTCCATCTCCCCTTCCCTCCTCCCTTCCTTCCCCGACCTTCTTTCCTTCCTCTCCCCCTTCCTTCCTTCCTTCCTTTCTTCTTCCCTTCCTTCTTATCCATTCTTCTATCTTCATCTACCACCCTTCTTCTCCTTCTTCCCCTTTCTCTCCCTTCCCCTTCACCTCCCTTCCCATTCCCTTCCTCCTCAGCCTCCTCTTTCCCCCTTCACCTTCCTTCCCTTTCTTTCCCTTCCTTACTTACCCCTTCACCTTCAATCTCTTTCCTTCCTCCACTTCCCCTTCCTTCCTTCCTTCTATCCTTCCTCCTCCCCCCATGAGCCAAGTAACGCATTTATCCTACAGCATTGGAGGAGGAGGAGGAGGGAGGAGGAGGAGAGAGGGAGAAAGGGAGAGAGAAGAGGGAGGAGGAGAATGAGAGAGAGAGAGAGAGAGAGAGAGAGCGAGAGAGAGAGAGCGAGAGAGAGAG
>NC_066568.1:5647717-5650217 GCF_024679095.1 Eriocheir sinensis
CATAACAAAAAACCTACACAATGTTACGTTTCCTCGAGCCGCTGCAAGAAAGAGAAAGTTACCTTAATCCCCGCAGATCCGGGTTAGCGATACGGATTTACAGGTAGGCGGGGAGGGGAACAGGTGTGTGGAGGGAGGGAGGGGGAGGGGAACAGGTGTGCGGAGGGAGGGAGGCGGGGGGGGCACACCTGTATACGGGGGCTGCATTAAGGGAGACAGGTAAGGTGAGGAAAGGGAAAAAGAGAGGGAGAAGGAAAGCGAAAGGAGGGAGGGGAATGGGATGATAAAGTAAGGAAGGGAAAAGAAGGAAAGTGAAAGGAAAAGAAAGGGAATCGAAGGGAAAGGGATGGGGAGGGAGAGGAAGAGAGGTAAGGATTGGGAAGGATAGGAATGAGCATGAAAGGGATGAGGAGAGAGGGGATGGAAGGAAAGGGAGGGAGAAAGGGGACTGAAGGGAAGGGAAAGGAAGGGAAGGGAATGAGAGGGAAAGAGATGGGAAGGGGGGGATGGTAAGGACGGGAAGGGAAAGGTAGGGAAGGAATGGTAAGATAGGTAAGGTAAAGCAAGGGAAAGGGAGGAGATGAGAGGGGGAATGGAGGGGAAAGGTATGGAGTGAACGAAAGGAAGGGAGAAGAAGGGAAGGAGTGTGAAGGGAAAAGAAAGGGAATGGAAGGGGGAGAGAAGGAAAGAAAATACGGAAAGGAAACAAGGAAGGAGGGAAAGAGGAAGGAAGGGAGGAAGAGGGGATGAAGAGAGAAAGAAGAAGGAAGGGAGGATGAAGAGAAACACGAAGAGAAAAGAAGAGAAGGGGAGAGAGAAAGAGAGAACAGGTGAAGGAGGAAAAATAATAGCAAGATATTCAAATACAAAGAAAAAGAAGAGGGAGAAAGATGGAAGGAGAGGAGGAGAGAAAGAGAAGTAAGACAAAAAGAAGGAAGGAGGAGAAAGAAAGAGAAAAAGAGAAAGAGAGAGAAAGAGAAGGATATGCAAGGATTTAGAGGGATTATAGATATATTCGGAATCATTAGAGAGAGAGAAAGGAAGGAGGAGAGAGAGAGAGAGAGAGAGAGAGAGAGAGAGAGAGAGAGAGAGAGAGAGAGAGCATTTTATCTTAATCTCCTTTTTTTCTGCAAATATGAATGATAAGCTGAATTTTTTTAACTCTTAATGGTTCGTTGAATTTCGCCATTTTATCGTTTTTATTTCTTTATTTTTTTGTTAACTATTATTACTTTTATTATTTTTGCTTACTTTTTTATTTACTTTTATTAATATTATTTTCTTTTATTATTATTTAACTTTTTTATTTACCTATTTTACTTGCTTATTTTTTTACCTTTCTACTTTTTATTCTTATTATTTCTTGTTTATTTTTTGTTATTTTCTTTATTCTTTATTGATCTTTTGTTTGCTTTTCTTTCTACCTGTTTTACGTTTTCTCCTAATTCTTTCGTTCTTTTCTTTTCTTTTTTTTCTGTTTCCTTTCTTTGCTTTTTAGTTATCTTTCATTCACATACTTGCCTAATGTTCTCTCTCTCTCTCTCTCTCTCTCTCTCTCTCTCTCTCTCTCTCTCTCTCTCTCTCTCTCTCGGAAGATAATCCCACGAGACTAATTCTTAATCCGCCGCCGTTCAACACAAACACTAGACTCAAAGTGCAAGGAGGCAAGGCAGGCAAGGTTTTTTTTATTATTTTTATTTTATTTTCTTTACTCGTGAGATCAATGTTCCTCTTATCAGTCACATCACACAGCTAGAGGAGGAGGAGGAGGAGGAGGAGGAGCGGGAGAAGAAATGAGAGGAAAAGAGAAGTTTAAATACAAAGGAGGAGATGAGGAAGCAAAGATCAAGAGGAGAGAAAAGAGAGAAAAGAGGAAAAAAGAGAAGACAGAAAAGAAATGACAGGAAAAGAGAAGTTTAAATACAAAGGAGAAGAAGAGGAAGCAAAGATCAAGAGGAAAGAAAAGAGAGAAAAGAGGAAAAAAGAGAAGACAGAAAAGAAATGACAGGAAAAGAGAAGTTTAAATACAAAGGAGAAGAAGAGGAAGCAAAGATCAAGAGGAAAGAAAAGAGAGAAAAGAGGAAAAAAGGGAAGAAAGAGAAGAAATGGTAGGAAAAGTTAGGCTTAAATACAAAGGAGGAAAAGAGGAAGCAAATATAAAGAGGAAAGAAAAGAGAGAAGAAAAAAAGGAGGAAAAAGAAGAAAACGAAGAAAATGAATGGAACAAAAGTGAAGTGAAGACAAAGGAAAATGAAGAAAAAATGTATTATAATCAACAGAGAGAGGAAAAAAAAGAGGAAGTGGAAGAGAAGGAAAAGGAAAAGGAGGAAAAGAGGAAAAAAAAAGAGTAAGAAAGAGCATATGGAGAAGAAAATAAAGAAAAGGATGAAAGAAAAAAATAAAGCAGAAGAGGAAGATATTAATAACACACACACACACACACACACACACACACACACACACACACACACACACACACACTTGGGGCCACGATCAGACA
>NC_066568.1:5652717-5682717 GCF_024679095.1 Eriocheir sinensis
TATTTTTTCTAACTCTTTTCATATATTTTAGTTTAGCTCATTTTTTCCCTTTTCTTTTTATTATTTTGTTGCGTTATTTTTACTTATATTCCTAGCAACATTTTTCCTTATTCATTTTTTAACCTGTCATTATTTTATTTTTATTTTTTCTAACTCTTTTCATATATTTTAGTTTAGCTCATTTTTTTCCTTTTCTTTTTATTATTTTGTTGCGTTATTTTTACTTATATTCCTAGCAACATTTTTACTTACTCATTTTTTAACCTGTCATTATTTTCTTTTCATATTTTTACTCTTCATATTTTTTTAGTAAAGCTTATTTTTTCCCTTTCTCTTTATTTATTTTATTTTTCTGACTTATTTTTTTTTGTTTTATTTCTAGCACTATTTTTACTTCTGCATTTTTTAACCTGTCATTATTTTCTATTTCTTCTTTAACTCATTTTTTTTTAGTGTAGCTCATTTTTTTCCCTTCCTTTTTATTTATTTTGTTGCGTTATTTTCACTTATATTACTTGCAACACTTTTACCACTGCATTCTTTACCCGTCATTATTTTAGTGTCACTTTTTTGCGTTGTGAAAGGACCGCGTCATAATGATTCTATTTTTAGGTTAATCTTTATTCAGATTTTTATTTTCCATTTTTTACCTGTAGTTCTTTATATTTTTTTTTTTTAGCGTATGGAGGGAACACATTGTATCAAATTTATTTTTAGTTTTATTTACATTCATAGTTATTTTTAGATTTTTTATTGATTTAGTCATTTTTTTTCTAGCATTGTGAACGGAATCTTATAATATGCTTATTTTATTGTCATCTCTATTTTTATTAATATTTCAGTTTTTCGCAATTTTCTTTCAGTTTTACCTTAAGTTTACGTTAGTTTCTGCTGTCCTTTTTAAGTGTTTTCAGTTTTTTTGTTATTATTTTTTTTATCAATCTAATTATATTTTTTAGGGTTATGAACGATATTTTACGGAATTTTATAATATCGTTTTTTATCGTCAATTCCATTATTATTCATATTTAAAGTGTTTCGTAATTCATTCATACTTATAGTGTTTCAAATGTATTCATATTTAAAGTGTTTCGTACTTCATTCATATTTATAGTGTTTCAAATGTATTCATATTTAAAGTGTTTCGTAATTCATTCATACTTATAGTGTTTCAAATGTATTCATATTTAAAGTGTTTCGTAATTCATCCATATTTATAGTGTTTCAAATGTATTCATATTTAAAGTGTTTCGTAATTCATTCATATTTATAGTGTTTCAAATGTATTCATATTTAAAGTGTTTCGTAATTCATTCATATTTATAGTGTTTCAAATGTATTCATATTTAAAGTGTTTCGTAATTCATTCATATTTATAGTGTTTCAAATGTATTCATATTTAAAGTGTTTCGTAATTCATTCATACTTATAGTGTTTCAAATGTATTCATATTTAAAGTGTTTCGTAATTCATTCATACTTATAGTGTTTCAAATGTATTCATATTTAAAGTGTTTCGTAATTCATCCATATTTATTGTTTTTCCTCATTTTATTTCAGTTTTCTTTTCAGTTTACGTTATTTTTCGCTGTATTTTTTATTTTTGGTTACATTCATATTCACATTTTCAGTTTTTCGTTAATTTTGGTATTTTTTTTAGCGTTATGAAAAGAACAATTAACACCAGTTTCCCGCGTTATGCAGTGAGGGTCGGTACGTAATGTCGATATGGCACAGCAGCAGTCCCCTGATGCTCTACGTTATACCGCGGCCGTTCATTGCCGCGGCGGGCGTTCGCTAAAGTCCGATATCGAAGCCCCGTTTGCCCCATTATCGCGTTCGTCGCTGCGTTTCCGTACAGTGGTTATCGATTTTACATTACCTAATTACTCTTTACAGTTCGTCATTTGTTACTATCATCTTTTATTCAGTTTTATTTTATTATTATTATTTATTATTATTATGTCTGTTGCTTCGTTTTCGTACAATGGTTATCGATTTTACATTATCTAATTACTCTTTACTATTTATCACTTATTGCTGTTATCTTTTATTCAGTTTTACTTTACTATCTTTATTTACTATTCTTACGTTGGTTGCTTCGTTTTCGTACAATGGTTATCGATTTTATTTTATTTTATTGCTCTTTACCATTCATCATTTATTGCTATCATCTTTTATTCAGTTTTACTTTACTATTTTTATTTACTATTCTTACGTTGGTTGCTTCGTTTTCGTACAATGGTTATAGATTTTTATTTTTATTTGATTTTCCTTTACCATTCATCATTTATTACTATTATCTTTTATTCAATTATCTATTACCTATTACTTTACTTTTATTATTTACTATTCTTAAGGTTGTCGCTCCGTTTTCGTCATTGTATTTCAGTTTTATTTTCAGTTTACGTGATTTTTTGCTCTTTTATTTTTTGGTTTCATTTTCATTCACATTTTTAGTTTTTCGTTAATTTTGGTCTTTTTTTTTTGGCGTTATGAAAAGAACAGTTAACACCACAATGGTTATAGATTTTTTATTTTATTTTATTATCCTTTACCATTCATTATTCATTATTATTATATTTTATTCAGTTATCTATCACCTATTATTTTACTGTTATCAAAATAAATAAAAAGAAAATAAATAAAAAGAACAGGAGAAAATAAGCTACACTAAAAAATATGAATAAGTTAAAATAAAAATAAAATAATGACAGGTTAAAATATGCATAAGTAAAAATGTTGCTAGAAATTAATACAAAGCAACAAAATAAGTAAAAAAAAAGAGAGAAAAGGTAAACTGAAAAATATGAATAAAGAGTTAAAAGGAAAAATAAAATGCAGAAGTAAAAATGTTGCTAGAAATTTATACAAAGCAACAAAATAAGTAAAAAAAAAAAGAGAAAAAATAAACTGAAAAATATGGATAAAGAGTTGACAGGAAAAATAAAATGCAGAAGTAAAAATGTTGCTAGAAATTTATACAAAGCAACAAAATAAGTGAAAAAAAAGAGAAAAAGTAAACTGAAAAATATGAATAAAGAGTTAAAAGGAAAAATAAAATGCAGAAGTAAAAATGTTGCTAGAAATTTATACAAAGCAACAAAATAAGTAAAAAAAAAGAGAAAAAGTAAACTGAAAAATATGAATAAAGAGTTAAAAGGAAAAATAAAATCGGTATTGACTCTTCCTTCGCTCCGTTTTCGTACAATAGTTATTTTATTTTATTGTTCTTTACCATTCATCATTTATTATTATTTGCTATTCAGTTATCTATTATTTATTACTTTATTGCTATTTTTATAAAGTCTTCGCATTTGGTGATGGATTTTACTTTTATTATTATTATTATTATTATTATTATTATTATTATTATTATTATTATTATTATTATTATTATCATTATTTTTATCATTTTTATTTGTCTTTATTTGTTATCTGTTTACTATCTCATTATTATTTTCTTTGCTTTTTCCCTTTTATTACAATTTATCCTTTCTTATTTTTCTATTTTATTATTTTTATTTATCTTCATTCGTTATTCATTTATTGTATCATTGCTATTTCATCACTTTATTTGTGTTTCTGTAATTTCTCTCTCTCTCTCTCTCTCTCTCTCTCTCTCTCTCTCTCTCTCTCTCTCTCTCTCTCTCTCTAACTAATCCCAATTGCAAACAAGAAGGAAAGAAATTGTAAGCGAGGCAATCTGTGTGACATATTTCCTCGTTCTCTCTCTCTCTCTCTCTCTCTCTCTCTCTCTCTCTTACCATTTACATAATCTTATTTCTGACTCTCTTCCTTTCGTTTTATTGAAGAATTTTCCGGATTTCGAGATTAAATAGTTCTCTCTCTCTCTCTCTCTCTCTCTCTCTCTCTCTCTCTCTCTCTCTCTCTCTCTCTCTCTCTCTCTCTCTCTCTCTCCCCAAATTTCCTGTCAGTTCTAAAATACTTAAATCATCTTCCTCCTCCTCCTCGTCCTCCGCTTCTTCCTCCTTTCCTTCTCTCCCTTCTTAATTTTCTTCTCTTTTTCCTACTATTCCATATTTTCCTTTTCATTCCCTGTCCTTCTCTCCTTGTTCTTGTTTTATTTTCTCATGTTCTTCTTCCTTTTCCTCTTCGCTTTTCCTCTTTTCCGACTCAATCCTCTTCCTCTTCCTCCTCTTTTATCTTTCAACATCCATTTCGTCTACGTCTTCTCCTAATCCTTTTTCATCTCCTCCTCCTCCTCCTCCTCCTCCTCCTCCTCCTCCTCCTCCTCCTCTTCCTGAGCTGAGATGATAAAAGATGATGAGGAAGATGAAGACGAGGGAGTCGACATTTCAAGCCTCTTAATCTCTCTCTCTCTCTCTCTCTCTCTCTCTCTCTCTCTCTCTCTCTCTCTCTCTCTCTCTCTCTCTCTCTCTCTCTCTCTCTCTCAAAAAAATGAAATGAGAGCTTTTTCATTATCTTATTTTTCTTATTTATAAAGAGAGAGAGAGAGAGAGAGAGAGAGAGAGAGAGAGAGAAGGAGGAGAGGATAGGAAGAGGACCTTGTTAGAGGAAAGGAAATGATTAAGGAAGTGCAAGATTGTATCAGTGGAGGAGGAGGAGGAGGAGGAGGAGGAGGAGGAGGAGGAGGAGGAGGAGGAGTGGAGAAAGAGGAAAGAAAATGAGCAGGTATGAAAACGAAAAGGAAAAGGAGTAAGAATAGGAAGAGGAGGAGGAGGAGGAGGAGGTTGAAGAGGAGGAGGAGGAGGAGGAGGAGGAGGAGGAGGAGGAGGAGGAGGAGGAGGAGGAGGTGAGAAATGGTATACAAGACTGAGATTGTGTTAAGATAAAGGAAAGAAAAATACTTTGGGGAAATCAATAATGTTTCTTGCCTTTCTTTCCTTCTCTCTTTCTTTTCTTTCTCTCTTTCTTTTTCTTTTTGTTTTGTTTATGTCCCTTTTTTCTTTCTTTCTTTCTTTATTTTTCCTTCTTTCTCTCTTACTTTTGCTCATTTTACTTTTCCTTTCTTTCTTTCTTTCTTTTGTTCATGTTCCTTTTCCTTCCTTTCTTTCTTTTTCTTGCTTTTGTTCATATTTCTTTATCTTTCTTATTTTTTTCATTGCTTTCTGTCTTTCTTTCCTTTCCTTTCTTTCCTTTCTTCTTTTCATGTCCTTTTCCTTTCTTTCTTTCTTTCTTTCTTTCTTCCTTCCTTCCTTCCTTCCTTCCTTCCTTCCATCCATCCATCCATCCATCCATCCTTCCTTCCTTCCTTCCTTCCTTCCTTCCATCCTTCCTTCATTTCCTTCTCTCTCTTTCTTTCTTGTTTCTCTTTTTCTTTTGTTCATGTCCACTTTCCTCTTCTTCTTTCACTAACTTTTTCACTTTCTCTTTATGGTGATGATGATGATGATGATGATAATGATGGCGGCGGTATGAATAATTACTATGTTCAAGGTGTGGAAACTCATCTTCGTATAAATTTAAAGGTAATCAACGTTATTTTTGCATTACCTGTCGATGAAAACAAAACTCCGATTCTTTCTATTTTTTCCTTTTTTTTTACATTTTCTTAACATTAGGAAAAATAAGAAAAAAAACGCTTGTGACGAAAGAAAAAAGAATAAAGGAAGTAAAATTAACAACTCAGTAACATACAAGAATAGATATAATACAAAAAAAAAAGAAAAAAAGAAAATGAGATAAAAATTAAGAATAAAAACAAATGAATAAAAAAATAACAAACAAAACAAATGATGAAATACAAAGGAGGAACAAAAAAAAAAAGTAACAACTCATTAACATAAAAAAACAGTTAAAATATAATAGATAAAATAAAATGCATCAAGCAACACCCGAAATTGACCTCTCTTTTGGACACTCTTTACTTTTGTCTTGTGGGAGCGGTGAGTAGCGGGCTTTTTTTTTTCTACACTCTTTTTGTTGCCCTTGAGCCGTCTCCTCTGTTGTAAAAAAGATAATAAAACCAAAATAAAATCAAATAAAATAAAAACATTGTCGCCGGGTAGCTGATAGGCCTATGCGACGGAGACGAGCACTGAGGCCATGCGCTTCTATATTATATGCCCCCTTGTACTCTTTTGCTCAACCCTTTAAACTACAATCCACAATTACAGACACATATATGAAAAAAAGTAATAAAATAAACAAAAGAAAAAAAATACGGTTGCTAATAATAATAATTTTCACTCGTCGACTGTGACATCTTTTTCCTTTTTCTTTCTTTTTTCTTTTTTTTCTTTTCTTAATATAACTTTAACAATCATCAGGGCGCGGCGTGAATATAACTGGGTCGGTGATAGGGCAAACAAAACAAAACAAAACAAAAAAAAGTACCAGTTACAAGACAAAAAAAAAAAAAAAAGCTGAAAAATCAAAGAAAAAAGAAAAAAAGAGGTATCATTGGGGTCACTCCAAGGTTCGGTCGGGGAACATACTCTAGAAGTGATCCTATGAAGTATGATCAAAGACTGTCATACTATATAGAAGTGACCCTATGAAGTATGATCAAAGACTGTCATACTCTAGAAGTGATCCTATGAAGTATGATCAAAGACTGTCATACTATATAGAAGTGACCCTATGAAGTATGATCAAAGACTGTCATACTCTAGAAGTGATCCTATGAAGTATGATCAAAGACTGTCATACTATATAGAAGTGACCCTATGAAGTATGATCAAAGACTGTCATACTCTAGAAGTGATCCTATGAAGTATGATCAAAGACTGTCATACTATAGAAGTGATCCTATGAAGTATGATCAAAGACTGTCATACTATATAGAAGTGACCCTATGAAGTATGATCAAAGACTGTCATACTATATAGAAGTGATCCTATGAAGTGTGATCAAAGACTGTCATACTATACAGAAGTGATCCTATGAAGTATGATCAAAGACTGTCATACTATATAGAAGTGACCCTATGAAGTGTGATCAAAGACTGTCATACTATACAGAAGTGATCCTATGAAGTATGATCAAAGACTGTCATACTATATAGAAGTGACCCTATGAAGTATGATCAAAGACTGTCATACTATACAGAGTGATCCTATGAAGTATGATCAAGACTGTTATACTATATAGAAGTGATCCTATGAAGTATGATCAAGACTGTTATACTATAGAAGTGATCCTATGAAGTATGATCAAAGACTGTCATACTATAGAAGTGATCCTATGAAGTATGATCAAAGACTGTCATACTATACAGAAGTGATCCTATGAAGTATGATCAAAGACTGTCATACTATATAGAAGTGACCCTATGAAGTATGATCAAAGACTGTCATACTATACAGAAGTGATCCTATGAAGTATGATCAAAGACTGTTATACTATATAGAAGTGATCCTATGAAGTATGATCAAAGACTGTTATACTATATAGAAGTGATCCTATGAAGTATGATCAAAGACTGTTATACTATATAGAAGTGACCCTATGAAGTATGATCAAAGACTGTTATACTATATAGAAGTGATCCTATGAAGTATGATCAAAGACTGTCATACTATATAGAAGTGACCCTATGAAGTATGATCAAAGACTGTCATACTATATAGAAGTGACCCTATGAAGTATGATCAAAGACTGTTATACTATATAGAAGTGACCCTATGAAGTATGATCAAAGACTGTTATACTATATAGAAGTGACCCTATGAAGTATGATCAAAGACTGTTATACTATATAGAAGTGATCCTATGAAGTATGATCAAAGACTGTCATACTATAGAAGTGATCCTATGAAGTATGATCAAAGACTGTCATACTATAGAAGTGATCCTATGAAGTATGATCAAAGACTGTTATACTATAGAAGTGACCCTATGAAGTATGATCAAAGACTGTCATACTATATAGAAGTGACCCTATGAAGTATGATCAAAGACTGTCATACTATATAGAAGTGACCCTATGAAGTATGATCAAAGACTGTCATACTATATAGAAGTGACCCTATGAAGTATGATCAAAGACTGTCATACTATACAGAAGTGACCCTATGAAGTATGATCAAAGACTGTCATACTATATAGAAGTGACCCTATGACGTGTGATCAAAGACTGTCATATTATAGAAGTGACCCTATGAAGTGTGATCAGACTGTCATACTATATAGAAGTGACCCTATGAAGTGTGATCAAAGACTGTCATACTATATAGAAGTGACCCTATGAAGTATGATCAAAGACTGTCATACTATAGAAGTGATCCTATGAAGTATGATCAAAGACTGTCATACTATATAGAAGTGATCCTATGAAGTATGATCAAAGACTGTCATACTATATAGAAGTGACCCTATGAAGTATGATCAAAGACTGTCATACTATATAGAAATGACCCTATGAAGTATGATCAAAGACTGTCATACTATACAGAAGTGACCCTATGAAGTATGATCAAAGACTGTTATACTATATAGAAGTGACCCTATGAAGTGTGATCAAAGACTGTCATACTATACAGAAGTGACCCTATGAAGTATGATCAAAGACTGTCATACTATACAGAAGTGACCCTATGAAGTATGATCAAAGACTGTCATACTATAGAAGTGACCCTATGAAGTATGATCAAAGACTAACAAATGGACTAATAAGAACAAGCAAGAACAAGGCAGCTATATCGTCACGGGGCCGCCAGCTTCACCTAAATTTATCACCAGCGCGCGGCGTGAATCAGCGGGCGAGGGCTTAATGAGCTTCTCCGCCAACGTGAAATTAACAGGTGATTCGAATTTAATTACTCACCTCAAATTAAATCCCGACAGGTGGGCCAGGCGAATTTACGTTTCTTTTTTTTTACCTGATTATTCCTGTTTACACTTAGCTTTCATTTCTATTGTTGTATTTAGTTTTCATTTGCTGTCATTGTTACTGTTTTTTCATATAGGTATTTTTTATATTTTTTACGTTAATTTTTCATTTACTACAATAATTATTTATCTCGTTTGTGCATGTCCCTTTTCTTTCTTTCTTTCTTTCTTGTTTTTTCTTTTTTTCTTTCTTTCTTTCTTTTTTTCTTTCTTTCTAAGTTTTTATGTCCCTTTTCTTCCGTGCTTTCTTCCTATCTTTCTTTCTTTCTTAGTTTTCCTTACTGTGTTCGTTCTTTGTATTTCTTTTTCATTTGCAACAATTATTTACATATTTTTCACATACTATAATTATTTACAACACCTTTTCATAATCCACAACAACAGACACAAATATAAGAAAAAAGTATAAAAACAAACAAATAAAGTAAAACAACGCAGCTAATTATTTCACTCGTCTATTGTTACATTTCTTTTCTTTTCCATTTCCATCATTTTTCTTTCTTTTCACTGTTTCCTGTTCTTTTGTGTGTTCGATTTTTACATTTACTACTACTGTTACATTTCTTTTTTTTTCTTTACATTTCTTTTCTTTCTTTTTCGTATATCATTTATTATTATCTACATCACCTTTTCATTTAATACGATCAATGTTTCCTCTTTTCTTTAAGTTCGATTTTTACATATTTTTTTTACATTTACTACTATTGTTACATTTCTTTTTCGTATACCATTTATTACTATCTACATCACCTTTTCATTCAATACTATCAATGTTTCCTATTTTCTTTTAGTTCGAGTTTTACATTTTTTTTTACATTTTTCATTATTATTACATTTATTTTTCGTATACCACTTTTATAATTATTTACATCACCTCTTCATTTATTACTATCCTTATTACTTGTTTACTGTGTTCGTTTTTTACAATTAGTTTTTATTTCTTACTCTTATTGCCTATTTGTTATGTTCTTCCTTTATATAACATTTTCCTACACGAGTATTTTCAATTATTTCTACGTTTTCTCATTACCTGCTATTGTGTGTGGTTTGTCATATACATATTTCTCTTATTATTAACTATTTCTTGTGTTTTTTTCTTTCTTAGTTAGTTGTATTTTTCTTTCCCATGCTTGATTTTTCTTAATTGTGTTTTTCTTTCTTAAATAATGTCATTCATGCACTACTACTTTCATTTTTTTCACTGTATATTTTCTTATTTTCCTTATTTTATTTAACTTTTCATTTTTTTTACAGAATAGGAGGCAGAAAAAGCAAGGTAAATCATGCTAATCTTCTTCTTTTTCTCCTGCATCAATTATCTCTATCTTCATCTTTTTGGTGTAATTAATTCAAGACGATTAGGTTAAATTCAGGTGAGTAATTACTGAGGTGTAGTTTTGCATTACATTTACCGTATCTCTCTCTCTCTCTCTCTCTCTCTCTCTCTCTCTCTCTCTCTCTCTCTCTCTCTCTCTCTCTCTCTCTCTCTCTCTCTCTCTCTCTCTCTCTCTCTCTCTCTCTCTCTCTCTCTCTCTCTCTTCTATCTTACCCTTCCATTTTCCTACTGTTTCCGTTTTTTTTCTTTTCCTTATTCCTCGTTTCCTTCCTTTCCTTTCTTTTTAAACTTTTTACTTTTCCTTCCTTTCCTTCTTCTATTTCCGTTTCATTAATTATCTTTTCACTTCCCTCCTCTCTCTCTCTCTCTCTCTCTCTCTCTCTCTCTCTCTCTCTCTCTCTCTCTCTCTCTCTCTCTCTCTCTCTCTCTCTCTCTCTCTCTCTCTCTCTCTCAGCGCAGTAGAAGATCCCCAGAGACTTTCCTGCAAGCCGCCTCGTCATTACAACTTGTGCGCCGCTAAACTGCTTCAGACTTAGTGAGGGAGGCAGACAGAGACAGACAGACAAGCAGAGACAGACAGACGGAGAGACAGAGGTAGATAGAGACAGACATATAGACAAAGAAAATATGGAGATACGAAAAACTGGATGTATGAGAAACAGGAAGGAAAATAAGAAAAGAAAGAGAGAGTAATGTATATCTAGAAAAAGGAAACTAAGCAGAGAAACACGGACAGACAGACAGACAGACAGACAGTAAGAAGAAGAACAAGACAATACGAATAAGACAGAAAAGGACAGTAAGAGAATAAAACAAAATGAAAAAGACAACAAGAAATAGCGAACCAATACGAGCAAGAGGAAGACAATATAAGGTAAGAGTGCCCAGGTGAGACAATTAACAGGTGAAACAATTAACAGGTGTGCTGATGACATGTGATCCCTAATTGCTGACACAACTGCTGACGCCCATCCCGCCGCGGCTCAGCAATCAGCAAGAACCAGTAATTAAGAGGAAAGGAGAGGAAGAGGAGGAGAGGAAGAGAAAGAGAGGAAATGAAGATAATGGATGAGAAATGAAATAAAGGGAGAAAAGACTTGGGTAACAGCTAAGAGGAGGAGGAGGAGGAGGAGGAGAAAGAGAAGATGAAGAGGAGGAGGAGGAGGAGGAGAGAATGAGAAGTAAGAGACAGACAGACATAAACAGACAGACAGATAGACAGACAGATAAACAGACAGACAGAGACATAAACAGACAGATAGACAGACAGACAGACAGACATAAACAGACAGATAAACAGATAAACAGACAGACAGACAAACTAGTATCAAATGATTTACTAAATTTGAAGGGAAAGAAGAAATAAAAGGGAGATGAAATTTGAGGAGAAAGAAAGAAAGAAGAGAAAGGTTGAAGAAGAGAAATAGGAGGGGGAGAAAGAGGAGGAGAAGGTGAAGGAGGAGGATAAACAAGAAGAGTATGAAGAGGAGGAGGAAGAGGAGGAAGAAGAGGAGGAAGGGAAGAACAAGAAGAAACAGAACGTATAAAAATGCAAGACTATGAAAGTAATG
Source organism: Eriocheir sinensis (assembly GCF_024679095.1). NCBI lineage: Eukaryota > Metazoa > Arthropoda > Malacostraca > Decapoda > Varunidae > Eriocheir > Eriocheir sinensis. Next base: position 5,664,441 of record NC_066568.1, read on the forward strand.
AAGCGGAAAAGAAAAAAAAAGATAAGAAAAGAGGAAGAGAAAGAGAAAAAATGATAGAGATTAAAGAAATAAAGGAGAAAAAGTTAAATAATAAAGTAACGTCATCAAACTGAGAGAAAAAGATAAGAATGGAAGAAGAAAAAGAAGGAATTAGGAGAGAAATGAATGAAAGAAATGTAAAATGTATAAATATGATAAAAGTAACGTATAAAAGTTCAAAGGAAAACAGAAGAAAAAGAAGAAAAGGAGAGAATGGTAGGAAAGAAGATAATGGAAAGAACAGAAAAACAGAAGATGAAGTAAAAAGGAAAGAGAGAAAAAAGAGAAAACACCAATTTAAATAGGAAAAGAAAAGAAAGGGAAGTAAAGAAATGTAAAGATGAAAAAAATTATAAAAACGAAAAAGGAAAGGAAAACGGGAAGGAAAAGGAAAATAAGAGGGAAAGAAGAGGAAGAGGAAAAAAGAATCACCGAGGAAAAAAATGAAAATGTGAAAAGAGAATGATGAAAAAGAAAAATGAAAAAAATAAGGAGGAAAGAAAAAGAAAAAAAAGAGGATAATAAGAGGAAAAGAAGAGGAAGAGGAAAAGAGAATAACCAGGAAAAAATAAAAATAAGAAAAGAAAGAGAAGTGAAAGAAAATAAAAGATGAAAAACTATAAAGAGGAGAGACGAAAATGTGAAGCAACAGGAAAATAAAGAGGAAAAAGAAGAGGAAGGAAAAGAGGACATTGAGGCAATTCACACTGTCTTCTCCTCTTGAAAACAACAACAAAAATAACAGCTCTTAATGACTCCACGTAATGGTCAGGAGGAGGAGGAGGAGGAGGAGGAGGAGGAGGAGGAGGAGGAGGAAGAGTAAAGAAAAGTGAAGGAGAAACAGGTCAAACAGTAGGAGAGGAGGAAGAGGAGGAGGAAGAAGGAGAAGTGATGAAGGTTAAACAAGAGAAGAAGGAGGAGGAGGAGGAAGATGGGAAAACAGAAGGTGAAGGAGGAGGAGGAGAAGAATAAACAAAAACACAAGAAGAGAATGAAGAGGAAGAAGAAGAGGAGGAGGAGGAGGAGGAGGAGGAGGAGGAGGAGGAGGAATACATTGGAAGAACAGACACCAGAAGACCTGTCGTTCTATGGCGAGGGTGTCTGTTTACTACCGCTACTACTAGTAATCTACGTGTGGTAGGACAGGACAGAATAGATGAAGGCTCCTCCCCACCCACCTCTCCCTCCGGCAACGTGCCGGCAGGAAATAGTTAGAAGAGAACACCATGTACCTTTAAGGAGGAAAGGGACATGGAAATTTTACAGTAAAGAGAGAAATAAGAGGAAATTACTACCCTTAACTTACACTACTGGTAACCTAAGCTGTGGGGGAAAATGGCTTCATTACATAAGAACATAAGAACATAGAAACACAGGGAGACTTGAAGAGGCCGAGTGGCCTACACAGGGCAGCCCCAGAATCCCCCCTAATACTCACGATGGGTGAGGTGTAGTTTCAGGGGCACAGGTGGAGGCTTGATCCTCATTTTACCGGCGGTACTATGCACGCACCAGTAACCTGTCACCTTACTGCACCCACACCTCACTCCACCTGTCATGCGGACATTAACTGTTGCTTTACTCTATTGTTAACTTACGCTACTTGCAATCTAGGTTGTGGGGGAGAATAATATGGATTTAGGTTGAGGTCTTGCTGCAATCTGTCTGAAAACATGCGAAGAAGGGTCAGTATAATCTTATATCCCTGAAGTACTTATCCAATGAAGACTTGAAGCTATTGATACTCTGTGCGCTAACTACTGACGGTGGGAGTCTATTCCAGTGATCGACGACTCTATTATTGAAAAAACTGCGCACCAATGTGTTACATCGGTTTCCCTTTAACTTCATACCGTTGCTGCGTGTTATTGTGTTGGTGTCTCTCTGAAATAGACTATCTGGGTTAATGTTGTCGAATCCATTAAGGATTTTGAACACTTCAATTAAGTCCCCTCTTATCCTTCGCTTTTTTAGGGAAAACATATCTAAACGCTTTAAACGCTCGTCATATGGCAAGTTTACTTTAAGCATATATTATTACACCTCCATCTTTTTTGTGTAGACGACACTTAGCAAACGCGTTGTAACCATTGATAGCTACTTCACTTCACTGATGCTTGTCACGCGTATTTAGCCATGTTTCTGTGATCAAAATGAAGTCGTGTTTTTCAGTAATTGCATGAATTATCAAGTGGCTACGCTTCTGAATAATGCTACGGGCATTTACATAGAAGATGTTTAATGTGCGCCATATATCAACTGTCGATTCACTGGAATAGTGCGTCAGACCCGATCATCTACAACTACCTCTACCTCACCACCCACCTGTGTGGCTGTTGACCTGACCGCTACCTCAGTATCCCCCACCTGAGGGTCTGGTGACCTGACGTCCTCCCCAGCACTACACACCTCTGGTTCCCCCCTCACCTGAGACCTGACACTCCTACCTTCGTGGACCTCACCGTCTGAGTGAAGGCTCCTCCCACTCCCAGCCAAGCCGGAAGTTTCCACACCTCGCTCCCGCTGCACCTGACTTTTCTTTAACTCTTTCAAAACTTCCTCATCCAACACTCGGCCCAGCCTCGCCTTGCCTACACAATTTAGGTGAAGTCCATCGTTAGCAAACAAGCTCCTGTCATGAATAAAATGATCCCAGACGTCCACAAACATGACTCCCTCACGAGGAGGAGGAGGAGGGGAAGAAGAAGAAACAGAGCGTGTAAAAGTGAAAGAATATGAAAGGAAGGAAACGAAAATAAATTAAGACAAGCGAAAGTGAGAGAGAGAGAGAGAGAGAGAGAGAGAGAGCAAACAAGATGAAAGGAGGAGGAGGAGGAGGAGGAGGAGGCGCCATAAAACCCTCTTTGTTGGGTCTGGTCTTAATGGATCGCTTTTCTTAACACAACAACAAACGTGATTAATTATGTACACAGATTTACCTAAAAACAAAACAAAAAAGAGTAATTACCGTTAAAAGTCACCTGTGTTACCTGAGAGAGAGAGAGAGAGAGAGAGAGAGAGAGAGATCTGACACAAAGGTGTTCAATATATTTTTCCTTCGTCATTCTTCTTCTTCTTCTTCTTCTTATTTTTGCTCTCGTGTTGCAATCTTGATTCCTTTGTTATGTTTATTGCTTTTTCTTCTTCTTCTTCCTCTTCTTTCTCTTCTTATTATGCGTCTTCTTCCTCCTCCTCCTCCTCCTCCTCCTGTTTCCTTTATCCTCGACAATTTCCTTTCTCGCTTACATTTTCTTTCTCTCGTTTTCTTGTTTTCATCTTTTCCTTTCCTTTTCTATTTATTCCTCTCTTCATAATCTATCTTCTATTTTCTCTGTCTATTTTTCTTCATCTATTTGTCCTTCTTTCCCATGTCTCGTTTCATGTTTTGTATCTTTATCCATTATTCTTCTCCCTTTTCTTTTTCCTCCTTTTTTTTCTCCTTCTTTCCCTATTCTTCTCCACTACCCCTTCCTCTTTTTCGTTTTACTCCTTCTTCTCTTTCCCTTCTTCAACCATCTCTTCCTCTTTCTTCTATTTTCTTCTTCTCTTCGTCCATTTTTTTTTCCTTTTTCTGTTCCTCCTCCTCTTCCGGTACCATTTTCTCTTCTTCCTCCTCCTCCTCTCCCTCCATCAACAATTTTTTTTCCTCCTCCTCCTCCTCCTCCTCTTCCCCCCTTCCCCGCTGCGTGCGACAAATCAGTTCAATCCTTCGTTAGTTACTTTTCATCACTAATTCCTTCCCGATACTTGGCACAATTAGGCGGCGGAGACCTTAACAAGCCTAACTACCTAACGAGGGGGTGATTAGCAGCTGTTTGCGGCGGGCTAATTAATCAACGACCTATGCTTGGGCGCAGGTGAGATTGAAGGGTGATTAAGGGTAGGCAATGAAGAGGAGGTGTGGGTGAAATTGCTTGGTTGTATGGTTGTTGGGTTGAAGTAGATTGGGTTAGGTTTGGTTTCGTGTAGGGTGGGATGGACTGGGTTGGGTTGGGTTGCCTTGGGTTGCTCTCTTCTTGGGTTGATTTGGGTTGGAATGGGTATGATTGGGATGGCAATGGGTTAGGTTGAATTGGTTGAAGCTGGTTGAGGTGTTGGAGATCGGTTTAAAATGGCTCGAGCTGGGTTGGGTTGGTTTTGAGTTAGGTTGAATTGGTTAAGTTGGTTTTGGTTGGAAATTAGGTTTAGTTTGGTTTAGCTCCGGCAGGTTAGACAAAGAGGCAGGTCAACAATTAGGAAACACAGGTAAGAGAGAAAGAGAGAGTGAGAGGGGGGAGGAGGAGGGCAAGCCAATTAGACAGGTAGGCAGATAGATAAGGAGATTGCTAATTAGTAGCGAGCGGATCAATATACAGAGAGGAGGAGGAGGAGGAGGAGGAGGAGGAGGAGGTAGAAGAGTCTGCTAATAAGAGTTAATGAGAAGAGAGGGAGAATGAACGGTTAATTAGAGGTGATTTAGTGGTACAGGTGAACGGAGAAGAGATTGGAAGACAGGTAGATGGATGATTAAAGAGAAGTGGGAAGATATGGAGAAGTGAAAGTCAGAGGAAAGAGTAGAGGAAGTAAGGGAAGTTAAGCTGTTTTTTCTTTTCTTTTACATCAGAAGACACGGCTCAAAAAAAAAAACAAACAAAACAAAACGAAGCCCGCTACTCGCCGCTCCTATAAAAGATAAAAGTAAAGTTGGTTAGTTAGGTTAAGTTAGGTAAGTTAGGTTAAGTTAGGTTAGTTTGTGTGCTAGGTTAGATAGGCTTGGTCGGTTAGTTAGGTTAGATTAGGTTAGGTTATTTGTTAGGTAAGTTAGTTTAGGTTAGTTTTATAAGGTTGGTTGGTTAGTTAGGATAGGTTAGATTAGGTTAGTTAGGTTAGGTTAGGTTAGGTTGTTAGTTAGGTAAGTTAGGTTAAGTTAGTTTTGTAAGGTTGGTTGGTTAGTTAGGATAGGTTAAATTAGGTTAGGTTAGTTAGGTTAGGTCAGATTAAGTTAGGTTATTAGCTTGGTAAGTTAGGTTAGGTTAGTTTTGTTAGGTTGGTTGGTAAGTTAGGATAGGTTAGATTAGGTTAGGTTAGTGAAGTTAGATTAGGTTAGGTTGTTAGTTAGGTAAGTTAGGTTAGGTTAGTTTTGTTAGGTTGGTTGGTGAGTTAGGATAGGTTAGTTAGGTTAGGTTAGTTAGGTTAGATTAGGTTAGGTTAATAGTAAGGTAAGTTAGGTTAGGTTAGTTTTGTTAGGGTGGTTGGTTAGTTAGGATAGGTTAGTTAGGTTAGGTTAGTTAGGTTAGATTAGGTTAGGTTAGTTAGGTTAGATTAGGTTATTCGTTAGGTAAGTTAGGTTAGGTTAGTTTTGTTAGGTTGGTTAGTTAGGATAGGTTAGATTAGGTTAGGTTAGTGAAGTTAGATTAGATTAGGTTGTTAGTTAGGTTAGGTTAGTTTTGTTAGGTTGGTTGGTAAGTTAGGATAGGTTAGATTAGGTTAGGTTAGCTAGGTTAGATTAAGTTAGGTTGTTAGTTAGGTAAGTTAGGTTAGGTTAGTTTTGTTAGGTTGGTTGGTAAGTTAGGATAGGTTAGATTAGGTTAGGTTAGTTAGGTTAGGTTATTAGTTAGGTAAGTTTGGTTAGGTTAGTTTTGTAAGGTTGGTTGGTAAGTTAGGATAGGTTAGATTAGGTTAGGTTAGTTAGGTTAGATTAGGTTATTCATTAGGTAAGTTAGGTTAGGTTAGTTTTGTTAGGTTGGTTGGTTAGTTAGGATAGGTTAGATTAGGTTAGGTTAGTTAGGTTAGATTAGGTTATTCGTTAGGTAAGTTAGGTTAGGTTAGTTTGGTGAGTTTGGTTGGTTAGTTAGGATAGGTAAGGTTAGGTTAGGTTAGTTAGGTTATGTTATTAGTTAGGTTAGATTAGGTTATTCGTTAGGTAAGTTAGGTTAGGTTAGTTTTGTTAGGTTGGTTGGTAAGTTAGGATAGGTTAGATTAGGTTAGGTTAGTTAGGTTAGGTTAGTTCGCTTGTTAGGTAAGTAGACAGTTCATACGGTTCAATTCCCAAAAATATGAGGCGATAGGAACATGAATATTTAGATAAGCGCAAAGAAATAAAGAAGTAAACAAAATATGATAGATGATAGAGTACAGGAAATTTAGAAGTAGTGGTAAGTGAAGATAAGCTAAGATAATTGTCAATCCCCAGAGAAGAGGTGACAGGTAGGTAAGCAATTAGAGAAGTGTTAATAAATGGAGAGGTAAAAAATATGACAAGAGGACAGAGTAGAGGAAGTTAGAGGTAGTGGTTTGTGAAGATAAGCTAAGGTAATTGTCAATCCCCAGAGAAGAGGTGACAGATAGGTGAACAATCAGAGAAGTATTAATAAATGGAGAGGTGAGAAATTTGACAGAGGACAGAGTAGAGGAAGTTAGTGAGTTAGTGGTAAGTGAAGATAAGTTAAGATAATTGTCAATCCCCAGAAAAGAGGTGACAGGTAGGTAAGCAATTAGAGAAGTATTAATAAATGAAGAGGTGAAAAATATGACAGAGGGAAGAGTAGAGGAAGTTAGAGGTAGTGGTTTGTGAAGATAAGCTAAGGTAATTGTCAATCCCCAGAGAAGAGGTGACAGGTAGGTAAGCAATTAGAGAAGTATTAATAAATGGAGAGGTGGAAAATATGACAAGAGGACAGAGTAGAGGAAGTTAGTGAGTTAGTGTTAAGTGAAGATAAACTAACTAACGATCCCAGAAGTTAGAGACGATACGTAGAAGGAAAAGAAGTGAAAATAAATGGAGAAGAGTGAAATATGATAGAGGGCACAGTAGAGGAGGTTAGTGAGTTAGTGGTTAGTGAAGATGAAATAAACTAATCAGCGCTCGAAGTAACAGTGGATATATAGATAGAAAAGAAGTGAAAAAAAAATGGAGAAGTGTAAAATATGATAGAGGACACAGTAGAGGAAGTTAGAGAGTTAGTGGTTAGTGAAGAGAGGTAACTTCAAGCCCCAGAAAAAAATGGAGTGATAGGAAGATGAGAAATTATAAAAGTGAAAAGAAATGAAGAGAAAAATGAAATAAAGATAGATCAGAGAGAGATGGAGGGATAGATAGGAAGATATTGATAGATATGAAGACAGATATATTGATATAGGGCTAGATAGATAGATAGGTAGATAGATAGACAGAAAGAGAGAGAGAGACGGTGTGGTAGCGGTGGTGGTGGTGGCGGTGGGGGGGTGGGGGAGGGATGGGGGAGACTAAGCTGCTTAACCATTCATCAGAGAACAAAAGAGAGAGAAAAACGTTTGAATGACTAACAAGAAAAAAAAGGAAAACTTGTAAATAAAAAAAAAAGATATACGAAGGAATAAAGTGTACATGTAAGATATATTTTTAAACGTCATTTATTTTTGCGAGTACCTATCTCAGTAGCTATATGTTCACCTATCTATGAAATTATGGTTTAACTATGAAATTATGGTCTATGGAGCAGTAAGTACCGGCTTTTTTTTTCATTATTATTTTCTTTTTATTATTAATGTCTCCTCTGCTGTAAAAATAAATAAATAAATAAATAAAAAAAATCTATGAAATTATGGTCTATCTACGAAATTATGGTCTCAGTTCTCTTAACGTACAAAAAAGACAACAAGACATAACAATTAAAAAAAATAATAATAAGAAAAAAACAACAACAACAAAAAGTTCAACAGAAACACGTCTACAACATAACTCCATTGACACTTCATCAGCCATTTCAACATCAACATTAATTTCGACTCCAGGGACGGTGTGCAGGTGAAGGGCGAGGAAACAGGCATTGTAAGGCGCTGAAACTGAATTACCTCTCTCTCTCTCTCTCTCTCTCTCTCTCTCTCTCTCTCTCTCTCTCTCTCTCTCTCTCTCTCTCTCTCTCTCTCTCTCTCTCTCTCTCTCTCTCTCTCTCTCTCTGTGTGTGTGTGTGTGTGTGTGTGTGTGTCTCTGTGTCTCTCTCTCTCTCTCTCTCTCTCTCTCTCTCTCTCTCTCTCTCTCTCTCTCTCTCTCTCTCTCTCTCTCTCTCTCTCTCTCTCTCTCTCTCTCTCTCTCTCTCTCTCTCTCTCTCTCTCTCTCTCTCTCTCTCTCTCTCTCTCTCTCTCTGTGTGTGTGTGTCTCTGTGTCTCTCTCTCTCTCTCTCTCTCTCTCTCTCTCTCTCTCTCTCTCTCTCTCTCTCTCTCTCTCTCTCTCTCTCTCTCTCTTTGATCGGTTCCCTACACGTCTTTCTCCTTGTTCCTCATTTTTCTTCTCTGTTTTCATTCTATTTCTCTTTTGCTTCCCCTTTCACCTCTCTCTCTCTCTCTCTCTCTCTCTCTCTCTCTCTCTCTCTCTCTCTCTCTCTCTCTCTCTCTCTCTCTCTCTCTCTCTCTCTCTCTCTCTCTCTCTCTCTCTCTCTCTCTCTCTCTCTCTCTCTCTCTCTCTCTCTCTCTCTCTCTCTCTCTCTCTCTCTCTCTCTCTCTCTCTCTCTCATTAATCTCCACTTTTTCCACTCAATTATTCCTTCCCGTCCTTCCCTTTTCATCTTTTCTTCTCTCCATCATCATCATTATCTCTCTCTCTCTCTCTCTCTCTCTCTCTCTCTCTCTCTCTCTCTCTCTCTCTCTCTCTCTCTCTCTCTCTCTCTCTCTCTCTCTCTCTCTCTCTCTCTCTCTCTCTCATCTGACATACACGTTACATTTCTCTCTCCCTCTTTACTCTCTCTCCTCCTCCTCCTCCTCCTCCTTCATTCTCTCTCTCCTCTCCTCCTCTTCCTCTTCCTTTATCTTCCTCTTCCTCTTCATCGACGTAACAAGCAAGACGACGATTAATCAAGAGGACACGTTGTTGTTTTCCTTGTTTGTTTGTTGTTCCCATCAGCACCCTCTATTATCTCTCTCTCTCTCTCTCTCTCTCTCTCTCTCTCTCTCTCTCTCTCTCTCTCTCTCTCTCTCTCTCTCTCTCTCTCTCTCTCCAACTTTATTTGGTTTTCCTCAATTTCTTCTTTTCTTCTTTCTTTTTCCTTTTTTTTATCCTTTTATCTTTCATCCTTTTTGTTTTTTCTTCCTCTCCCCTTTTCCTTTTTCTTCTCTTTTCTTTGTCTCCTTTCTTCTTTTTCCTCTTCTTTTCGCTCTGCTATTTCGTACTTTTCTTCTTTTTTCTTTCTTCTTCTTGTTCTTCTTTTTCTTTTTCCTCCTCTACTTACTATTCCTTTTCTATTTTTCTCCTTTTCTCCTCCTTTTCTTTTCTTTCTTCCTCTCCTCCTTCCTTTCCTTCATCATCATCCTACTACTTTCTTCTGCCTTTTTCTCCTTCCTTTCTCTCTTTTCTTCCTCTCCCCTCTCCTTCCTTCATCATCATCATACTACTTCTTTTTGTTCTTCTTCTTCTTCGTATTCTTTTTCAATTTTTCTTTCTTTCTTTTTCTCTTCTTTCCTTTTTCACCCCTCTTCTTCTTCTTTTCTTCTTCTTCTTCTTCTTCAACTTCTCTACCTCCATCTCTTCAGTGCATTCTTGATTCATACATTTAATTTTCCTCCTCCTCCTCTTCCTATAATATTAACAAATGTAAAGTAATGTAGTGGCGAACCACTAAAGGAAGTGCAGGAGGAAAGAGACCCCGGGGTCACCATCAGCAGTGACCTGAAACACACCTTAAAGTCAATACTATGCTTGGGTTCACAGCGAGGAACTTCAAATATAAGACGCCGGGAGTTGTGTTATCCTTGTATGACTCGCTGGTGAGGCCCCACATGGAATACGCCGTGCAATTCTGGTCCCCAATTAACAAGACAAACATTGAATTACTCGAGAGAGTACAGCGACGCGCTACGAAAATGATACCATAATTGAGGACGCAACCTTACGAAGAACGACTCAAGCGACTCAACCTCTTCACGTTGGTAAAGAGACGATTGCGGGGAGACATGATACAAGTCTTCAAGTACCTGAACAAGTCCAGCGATGCTTTACGGATATCGGCAGGATTTATTTTTCGAACAGAGTCGTCCGCCACTGAGACAGCCTTCCTGCAGGAGTGGTTAGTGCGGAAACAATTAACTCTAAAAATAGCATTGTCTGTCACTTTGCTGCGTCGGGAGTGAACAAAACGTATCCACGAGTAGGTAAAGAAGTGCTTCAATCCTTCCCGCCAGCCGCTCCTGTGGCTGACGGATTGATTAAATCACTGAAAGCAGGCAGCCTTGCAATGAGCCAACAGGCTTTCTGCTGCCTGCTCGTCCATGTTTCCATGTTTCCTCCTCCACATTCCTGTTTCACACGTTTCGTCTCCCTTCATTAATGTTAATCACGTTTCAATTATCTTCGTCCAAGAGATTCCGCTAATGAGTCGCCTTTTTCCCTGCAATTAGCGCTCCGTTCTGCCAAATTTTCGCTCTCCCTTTCTCTCTCTCTCTCATTTACATTCGCTCCTTCCTGGTCTTTCTATTTGTCACTTTCTCTCTCTCTCTCTCTCTCTCTCTCTCTCTCTCTCTCTCTCTCTCTCTCTCTCTCTCTCTCTCTCTCTCTCTCTCTCTCTCTCTCTCTCTCTTTCATTTACATTCTCTCCTTCCTGCTCTTTCTATTTTTCACTTTCTCTCTCTCTCTCTCTCTCTCTCTCTCTCTCTCTCTCTCTCTCTCTCTCTCTCTCTCTCTCTCTCTCTCTCTCTCTCTCTCTCTCTCTCTCTCTCTCTCTCTCTCACCCAGTTTATCTCTCTTATATTTCTAGTCTTCCTTTTCATTCTCAAAAGTTCTTACTGTTTTTTTTCATTCTTTTCTTTCTTTTTATTTCCCTTTTTTCATTGTTCTTCTTCCTCTTTTTTTACCCAATTTTATTTTATTTCTCTTCTTCACGTATTCTTTTCTTTTCCTTTCTTTTTTCTTCTTCCACTACTTCTTCTTCTTCTACTACTTCCTCCACGCAATTCTGGCATTAAATAACAAACAAACAAAAAAAAAAAATCAGTATGTATTTTTAATTATTTCTCTTTTTCAGTCTTCTTTCCCTTCATCGCTTCCTTCCTTTATGTGTTTATTAAGTTATTCTGATATATATTTCATTATTTCATTTATTTATTTTATTTCATTTATTATTTCATTTATTTATTTCATCATTTCTATTTTTTTATTATTTCTTTATCATGTTTTTTTTTGCTCTGTGCTCTCATTTTTCTCCTTCTCCCAATTCTCATTTTTCTTCCTGTTTCTCCTTCCTCATGAATTATTTCCTCCTGTAAACAAGACAAATCCTCGTTTCCTCTTTCCTCCTCCTCCTCCTCCTCCTCCTCTTCTTCCAACTGTTTGAAAATTCTCACTCATTATCATCTCTTTTCTCTCTTTCATCTTTCCCGCTTTCACAGTTGTATTTTGTTATTCTAGCTCTTCCTTGCTTTATTTCCTCTGTCTACTCCCCCTCCTCCTCTTCCTCCTATATCTTTGTCTTTTTCATCTTCTTCCTCCTCCTCCATCTTCGCCTTTTTCATTTTCTTTCTTCTCCTCTTCCTCCTTCTCCTTTATCATCGACGCCTACTAAATCTTCCTCCTTGCCCTCTTCTTTATGACTCTTCCTCTTCCTCTTCCTCCTTCTTCACCTACCTAAAAATTTGATACAAGTCTTCCAGTAACTCAATAAATTCGTAACGCCAATCACTCCAAGATTTTTTTCAGCCCCAAACTCAAGAAAATAGCAAAGATTTAAACAAGGCAATTAAACAGAAGCGAATTGATTTAATAGACAGAAGACGGACAGAAACTAGGTTATTTTTTCTCCCTAAGCTGAGTCATTCGAAGCTGCAACAAACCTCCTGACGAAAGAAGTTAGTGTAATTTAATATACATAAGACGGACAGTAACTAGGCTATTTTTTCTCCCTAAGCTGAGTCATTCGAAGCTGCAACAAACCTCCTGACGAGAGAAGTTAGTGCAATTCAACATACATAAGACGGACAGTAACTAGACTAGGATGAAAAAGATTAGAAAAATGAGGATAATAGATGCAGAGACTATTTTTCACTGGATTGAGTTATTCGAAGCTGCAACAAACCTCCTGACGAAAGAAGTTAGTGCAATTTATTATACATAGGACAGTAACTTGACTATGATGAGAAAGATTAGAGAGACGAGGATAATACATGCAGGGACTATATAGGGTCGTATTACTAAGCGGTTCGTCGCCCAAGCACACATATTTGACAAGGCTTTCGTAGGAGTTGTGGGCATTTCCAGGAGTAGTTTTAAGACCCTGGTGGCAGTTTGACCCTTCTTCTGTACCATGAACCTAAGAAACACACATTTGACAAGACTTTCGTAGGAGTTGTGGGCATTTCCAGGAGTAGTTTTATGACCCTGGTGGTAGTTTGACCCTTCTTCTGTACCGTGAACCTAAAGAAACACTCATTAGAACCCGACTGATCCCTTCTTTCATTTTTCGAAATAGTTGATGGGAGAAGCGAAAGAGTCTTATAATACCGACCTATTTTTCCCTGAACTGAGTCATTCGAAGCTGCAACAAACATCCTGACGAAGAAGTTAGTGCAAAAAACAAAGAGCTCGCCAAGAAAAATACGTGTTAATTCCTACTTTGCTGCGTCATGAATACCAATCTAATTTTCCCTGAACTGAGTCATTCGAAGCTGCAACAAACATCCTGACGAAGAATTTAGTGCAAAAAACAAAGAGCTCGCCAAGAAAAAAACGTATTGATTCCTACTTTGCTGCGTCATGAATACCAATCTAATTTTCCCTGAACTGAGTCATTCGAAGCTGCAACAAACATCCTGACGAAGAAGTTAGTGCAAAAAACAAAGAACTCGCCAAGAAAAATACGCACTGATTGAACATTGCTGCGTCATGAGTGAGTTTTAAATGTTTTAGTGATAAGGTAAGGTAGGTAAGAGGTAGGTAATCCATAGGTAATAAGGCAAGGTAGGATATGCTCTTATAATCCATTCTGAAGGTCATTGAGGAAACCGAGGAATAGATTAACAGCGAAAGACTCAATATGGGACAGTAGGATTTCTGTGGCCTGATTTTCAATGTTTCCAAGCTTCTTCTTCACGTTCTTTTATTTATCTTCATTTTTTTTTTTAAACGTCTGTCAATTTCCTTTTAATATTTCTCGCTGTTGTTGTTGTTACTTCTTTTTCATTCTTCTTTTTCATATCTCTCTTCTCCCTCTGCTTCTACTTCATCATCTTCTTCTTCTTCTTCTTCCTCTTCCTCTTCTACTTCTTCTTTTTCATTCTCATCATCTATCATCTTCGTCTTTCTCATCATCACCACCTTCATCTTCATTTTCACCTTCGTCACCTCCTCCTCCTCTTCCACCTCCTCCTCTTCCTCCTCCTCCTCCTCCTCCTCTTCCTCCTCCTTCTCAAACAACACTCCATGACCTACTTTTGGCCAATCGACTTTCAATCTCTTCACCTAATTGGTTTGTCCCGCCGAGAGAGAGAGAGAGAGAGAGAGAGAGTTATGGTCTGATTTTTCTTCTTTTGAGGATTATTCGTTTTTTTTTGCACCTCATCACTTATCATAATCTCTCTCTCTCTCTCTCTCTCTCTCTCTCTCTCTCTCTCTCTCTCTCTATCTATCTAACTCTCTCTCTCTCTCTCTCTCTCATCAGCGAAAATTGACTTTAATTATTCTCAAGAAATGGAGAACTCACTGTCACGTTAAAGAGAGAGAGAGAGAGCATAAGATTTTCTACCCTTCTTCGGCTTATCCATTTCTCAGGTGACTCACTTTTACCTGGCGAACACATCACACCTGCCGCTCTATCTACCTGCGTGTACCTGCCTGATTAATGAACGGTTTTATCGCCTCTCACACACCTTGAATACTTGTCCTTTCTCTCTCTCTCTCTCTCTCTCTCTCTCTCTCTCTCTCTCTCTCTCGAAGAAAATATTGCAGCCAACTGTAAAAATAATCCGAAATCTTTCTTCAGTTACATAAACAACAGATAGGCGATCAAAAGTGGTATTGGACCTTTAACAAACAGCGACGGTGCACTAGTGACTGACAGCCAACACATTGCAAACCTCTTAAACAATTACTTTTCCTCGGTGTTTAATACTAACAGTCTTCCTCTCGCTACCACCAACACCAGTACTATTGTAAATCTCGAGCATGCATTGCCTAATTTTGAAATAACAACCGATGAAGTCCTTAAAGCTCTCCATTCACTTAAAACAAATAAAAGTCCTGGACCTGACAAAGTATATCCAACTCTGCTGAAAGAAACAAAGAGCGAAATACTCTCCTCCCTCACAACCGTATTCAATATGTCCTTGCGACAAGGCATCGTCCCTTCAGATTGGAAAAAGGCTAACGTGACACCGATTTTCAAGAAAGGAGACAAAAAGTACCAGGTAATTACAGGCCCATTAGTCTAACTTCGGTTGTAGGTAAGCTACTTGAGGGCATAATTAGAGACAAAATTGTGAATTACCTTGAAAGCCACTCATTGATTGGGGACTCACAACATGGCTTCCGAAACAAAAGATCCTGCCTATCAAACCTATTAACCTTTTATAACGACCTCTTCACTGATTATGACGTAACCAAATCACTGGACGTAGTCTATCTTGATTTCAGAAAGCGTTTGATAAAGTCCCGCATCATAAATTACTTTACAAATTAAAGCAAATAGGTATTGAAGGTCAAGTAAACCAATGGATCGCGAATTGGTTGAGCAACAGACAAACAAGAGTAGTGATTGACGGATTTAACTCAGAGTGGGCGCCTGTCACTAGTGGCGTCCCTCAGGGCTCGGTCCTTGGCCTAGTGCTCTTCATTATTTACATCAACGACGTGGATGTTGGACTCAATAACCGCATTAGTAAATTTGCAGACGACACAAAGATTGGCAACTCGGTTCTCACTGACGAAGACAGGCAAAGCCTCCAAGAGGATTTGCACAAAATTTCAACGGTCGGATAGATGTGAGATGCCCTTTAACGTAGACAAGTGCCAGGTCCTTCAAGTTGGAACGAGGAATAAGAAGTTCGAATACGAAATGCGCGGCGTTAAACTCAAAAGCGTTCAATGCGTCAAAGACTTGGGGGTCAAAATCGCGTCAAACCTCAAATTCTCACAGCAATGCATCGATGCAGCAAATAAAGCGAACAGAATGTTGGGCTTCATTAAAAGAAACTTTGTATTCAAGAATAACGATGTAATACTCGCTCTACAACAGTTTAGTCAGACCCCACTTGGAATATGCGGTACAGTTTTGGTCTCCCCACCATGCAAAGGATATTGCTAAATTAGAAGGTGTTCAGCGTCGGGCAACGAAAATGATCCCTTCCTTACGCAACAAATCCTACGAAGAAAGGCTTTCTACCCTTAACATGTTCTCTCTTGAGAAACGTCGCCTCCGAGGAAAACTGATCGAATGTTTTAAAATACTTAATGGTTTCACGAATGTAGACAGATCAACATTGTTTATGATCGATGACACTTTGCGCACGAGGAACAATGGCGTAAAACTCAGATGTAGACAAGTAAATTCAGACTGCACCAAATTTTTCTTCACCAACGTTGTAGTGCGAGAATGGAATAAGCTTCCACCGTCAGTGGTCCAGTGTAACACGATTGACTCCTTCAAAAATAAGCTCGACCGTCACTTCCTTCAACTTAATATCAACTAGAGTAGAAATGCAACGTTTTGGAGTCTTCTGATTAATGTAAAATCACTTGGGTTTAAGGACAGACCACCAAGTCTGGACCATGGGGTCTGTATGGTCTGATTTTCTATGTAAATCTATGTAAATCTCTCTCTCTCTCTCTCTCTCTCTCTCTCTCTCTCTCTCTCTCTCTCTCTCTCTCTCTCTCTCTCTCTCTCTCTCTCTCTCTCTCTCTCTCTCTCTCTATCTTCTAATGCTTTACTTATCTATCTATCTATCTCTATCTATCTCTTATCTATCTCTTCTATCTCATCCACCTCTCTTCTTTTCCCTCTTCTTCCTCTTCTTCCTCTTTTGCTTTCTTTCTCTATCTCTTTCTCCATCTATCTATCTATCTATCTATCTATCTATCTATCTATCTTCTCTATCTATCTCTCTTAATGTATCTCTTCTTCTCCCTTTTCTTCTTCTTTTTGCTTTTTCGCTTTCTCTCTCTATCTCTTTCTCCATTTATTTATCTATCTATCTGTCTATCTATCTTCTAACTTCATCTATATATTCCTTTATCAATGTTTTCTCTCTTATCTATTTGCCAATCTATCTATCTATCTTTATTTCTCTCTCTCCCTCTTTTTATCTATTTCTCTTTGACACCAGTTTCTTTTTCAATCACTCATTCCTCTTTCCTTTGCACCCCATTCTCTCCTCTTCATTCCCTCTCCTCTCATTCCATTTTTGACGGACTTCCCCTTATGTTACCCTCTCTCTCTCTCTCTCTCTCTCTCTCTCTCTCTCTCTCTCTCTCTCTCTCTCTCTCTCTCTCTCTCTCTCTCTCTCTCTCTCTCTCTCTCACCTGACACCTTTCTCTCTTGATAATTTACCTTCATATTTTTACATGATCACCTGCTTTTCTTTTTCTTCTTGTTTGTTGTTTTATTCGAGAGAGAGAGAGAGAGAGATGGAAAGATGGATAGATAGACGGTTGAAGAGAAAGACGAAAAAGATAAATATATAATCAATCCAAACAATGAAAGAGAAAATAACAATGAAATTAATGTTGTGTGTGTGTGTGTGTGTGTGTGTGTGTGTGTGTGTGTGTGTGTGTGTGTGTGTGTGTGTGTTATCTCGCCATCCTCGCAACAAACACGTATAATTACAAAATGGTTCATATTAAAAAAAAAAAAATACCATTGCAAATATTATATACTTAAAAATACTTGACACTTTACTGCACTGAAAGAATATCAATGTTGTGTAATTATTCAACCGACAATAATAATAATGACAATAACAATAATAATAATGATAGAAATAATTGCAGTAGTAAAAATAAAAGTAAAAATAATAAAGATAACAAGAGACGATTTACCTGTTCATTAATTAACTACTTCATCACAGGTAAATTACAGGTAACAAACAAACAAACAAACAAACAAATTTATTTCAAGTGAGCATTTTGACTTTTTTCTTTTTCTTTCTTTCTTTCTCTTTCGTTCTCTCGTTTTTTTCATTCCCATTTCCCTTTTTCTTCGATATTTTCCTTTTTTTCCCTTCTTCCTTCTTCTCCTTCTTTCTTCCTTCCTTTCCTCTTCTGAATATGTGAGGGATTATTTTTTTCTTCCTCTTCCTCTCTTCCTTCTCCTCCTTCGTATATTCTTTTTCCCTCCTTCTCTGTTATTCTCCCTCAATTCATTCTTCTCTATTTTTCTTCCTTCCTTCCTCTCTTCCTTCTTTTTCTCCTTCTTCCTTCCTTCCTTCCTTCCTTTCCTCTTTTCCTTTTCTCCCTTCATATATTCCTTTCCCCTCCTTCACTGTCCTCCCTCCATTCACCTTTCTGTATTTTTCTTCCTTCCTTCCTTCCTTTCTTCCTTCTCTATCTCCTTTTTCCTTTCTTCTCTTCCTTTTCCCGCTTCATATATTCCTTTCCCCTCCTTCTTTGCCCTTCTTCCTCCATTCATTCATTCTTCTGTATTTTTCTTCCTTACTTCCTTCCTTTCTTCCTTCTTTATCTCCTTCTTTCTTCCTTCCTTTCCTCTCAGCCTTTTCCCCCTTCGTATATTCCTTTCCCCTCCTTCTCTGCCCTTCTTCCTCCATTCATTCATTCTTCTGTATTTTTCTTCCTTCCTTCCTTCCTTTCTTCCTTCTTTATCTCCTTCTTTCTTCCTTCCTTTCTTCTCTTCCTTTTCCCCCTTCATATATTCCTTTCCCCTCCTTCTCTGTCTTCCCTTCATTCATTCTGTATTTTTCTTCCTTCCTTCCTTTCTTTCTTCTTCTCTCCCATTTTCCCTTTTTACTAATCTTCTTTTCTTCTCTTTCTCTCTTCCTTCTCCTCCTTCGTATATTCTTTTACCCTCCTCCTCTGTCCTTCTCCCTCCATTCATTCTTCTCTATTTTTCTTCCTTTCTTCCTTTCTTCCTTCTTCTTTCCTATTTTCCCTTTTTACTAATTTTCTTTTCTTCCTTCTTTCTATCGACTTTCATGTAAACTATCGAGAAAAGAGGAAAGTTTATCTATTTCTTACGCGGTAAAAGTATGTAAGTAAAGTTGTATATGCTCTCTCTCTCTCTCTCTCTCTCTCTCTCTCTCTCTCTCTCTCTCTCTCTCTCTCTCTCTCAACCACCCTCTCTCTCTCTCTCTT
>NC_066568.1:5705217-5722717 GCF_024679095.1 Eriocheir sinensis
CCTCCTCCTCGCGTCTCCCCCCACCTGCAGTCTTTACCTTCCCACCCAGAGGAGAAAATGAAGGATAGGAGGAAAATACGTAGATGCGAAGAGGGAAAGTAGTGGAAATATGAAAATAATGGTAAAAAGGTGACAGTGAAAGATTAGGAATTTGTAAGTAACGCAAAAAAAGAATACTAAAGAAAACTAAAAAAAAAATAAAATCGATAGGAGAGAGAGAGAGAGAGAGAGAGAGAGAGAGAGAGAGAGAGAGAGAGAGAGAGAGAGAGAGAGAGAGAGAGAGAGAGAGAGAGAGAGAGAGAGAGAATAAGGAAGACTCAGAAAATGAATACAAAGAACGAAGGAAATAAAGGAGAATATGCCGCCTCTCCTCCTCCTCCTCCTCCTCCTCCTCGCCATCTGCCATCTTGACCTACCTACCTGGGGCGAGAAGGTGAAGGATAGGAAGGAAAATTAGATAGACGCAAAGAAGGAAAACCAGAAAGAAAACATAAAAATAAATGAGTGAAAGATAGAAAGACAGAAGGAAAAAAAGAATGAAGAATTGCATAAAGAAAATAAGAAAGACAGAGAAATAGAGAGAACAGGAAGAAAAGAAAGATATGAATGACTGAGACAAAAAGATGGAAGGAAAGAAAGAATGAAGGATTATATAAAGAAAATAAGAAAGGGGGAGAAAAAAGATAGAACGGGAAGAAAAGAAAGGCTGAAAGATTGAAAGATAAAAAAATATAAAAGGAAAATAAGTATGACGTGAAAAAAGAAAATGAAAATGATAACTGAAAGAAAAGATAGAATGAGAGATAGACAGAACATAGAAAAGACGCGAGGAAGGAAAATAAGAACAAATGAAGGATGGAAACGAAAAAAAAAAAGATATAGAAGAAAATAACAGTCCCATAGGAAAAGAAAATCAGAGAAAATTTAAACAGAACAAAAAATGAAAAAAAAACTAAACAGAAATAAAAATAAAAATAGAATTAAAAAAAAAAATCAATAGGTGTGTAGAATAATTTAAAGGAAAAAAAATGAACAGAAGGAGAAAATACCAAGAAAAAAAATAGAAAAAATAGAAAAAAACTACAACAAAAATAAATAAAAATAAATAGGAAAAAAAATGGACAGGTGTAACAGGTGCGTTGAATTAATTAAAGGTAAATTACAGGTAAGCAAGAGGCACTTAATTATGTTTGTGTGTGTGTGTGTGTGTGTGTGTGTGTGTGTGTGTGTGTGTGTGAGAGAGAGAGAGAGAGAGAGAGAGAGAGAGAGAGAGAGAGAGAGAGAGAGAGAGAGAGAGAGAGAGAGAGAGAGAGAGAGAGAGAGAGAGAGAGAGAAGGAAGAAAGGAGGAGAATGAGAAAAGGAAAGAGAGAAAGATAGAAAGAGAAAAAATGGAGGAAGGAGAAGGAAAGGTGGAGGAAAAAAGGAATGAGAAAGGAAAAAAAGGAAGATATGTGTGTGTGTGTGTGTGTGTGTGTGTGTGTGTGTGTGTGTGTGTGTGTGTGTGTGTGTGTGTGTGTGTGTGTGTATCAAAGGAAGGTTGCTAGATGGGAAACAACCTCCTGCTAAGCCTTATTCTCTCTCTCTCTCTCTCTCTCTCTAGGGGAAAAATAACGATACAAACAGTAAATAATAAACAAAAAAAGAAAAATAAAGGAAAGAAAAAGAAAAAAACATAAAAGCAAAAAAAAATTTAAAGGAAGGGAAATTAAGGAATAGAGAAGAGAAATAAAGAAAAGCGAAAGAAAAGAGAAGAGAAGGAAAGAAAGAAAAGGAAGGAAAAGAGGAAAAAGGGAAATAAAAGAAAGCATTAAAGAAGAAAAAGAAAGAAAAGAGGAACAAAGTAGGGCAAGGGAAACAAAAGATAGAAAAAGAAAATTAAGAAAGAAAAAAAGGAAGAAAAAACAGGTAAGTAAATGAAAATAAATGAATGAAAACAAAACAAATAAATGAAAAAAAAAACAGAAAACGGTAATAAGTAAAAAGGAAATAAATAAAGAAAAGGAAAATAAGGGATAAAGAAAAAAGAAAGAAAACAAAAGAAAAAAACACGTAACTAAACAAAAAACAATGAAACAAAACAAAGAAATAAAGAAAAAAACGGTAATAAGGGAAAAAAGATATAAAGACAGGAAAGGAAAATAAAAAAAAGATAAAGAAAATAATAAAGAAACAAAACAAAGGACCAAAAAAACACGTGACTAAATAAAAACAATAATAATAAAAAAATCAAAACAAAAAATAAAGAAAAAGAAAAAAAACAGTAATAAGGAAAAGGGCAAAAAATAATAATGGGTGTCACTTACTAATTATATAGAGAAATTAAGTGGTTTTTCAATCATCTATTACAAACATAACATTACGCTAAATGACAAAGAAATATGAGGCAGTTGATTAATTAGTCCCTTCTTTAATTACCGATAATGTATATGACCTGTAATAATAATAACAACAATAATAATAATAATAATAATAATAATAATAATAATAATAATAATAATAATAATAATAATAATAATGATAATAATAATAGTAATGTGTGTTGTGGATTAAGACAGAAGGGAAGGAGGGGAGAAAACAAAGGTAGGAAGATAAGAGGAGGAGGAAGAGGAGGAGGAGGAAGAGAGGGAGATAAGTAATGAGATAAACTTAGGACGAGGAATTAGGAGAGAAGATGATGATGCAAGGGAATGAAGGAGGAAGAGGAAGAGGAGGAGGAAGAGGAAATAAAAGAGGAAGAGGAGGAGGTGGAGGACGCGTATGAAGGGGCAGTGAAGAAAGAAAGAAAGAGAAGGAAAAAGAGGAAGAGGAAGAGGACCCGAAAATAAAGAAGAGGAGGTAAAGGAAAGGAGGAGGAGGAGGAGGAGGAGGAGGTGAAAATGTAGAGAAAGTGAAGGAAAAGAAGAGAAGTAAGAAGAGGAAGCGTTTGGAGGTAAGAGAAAAGAGGAAGAGAAGAAGGAGGAGGAGGAGGAAGAGGAATGGAGAGAAAAAAAGTGAATAAAAAGTGGGCGAAGGGGGAGAGAAAGGGAGATGAAGTAGGAGACAAGGGGGAGATGGGTGAAGGATGAGGAGGAAAAAGAGATAAAGGGAAAGAGGAAGGAAGTATTAGGAGAGAAAAGTTAAATATGAGTTTTGTAGAATATATCAAACAACAACAACAACAACAAAAAACAAAAAAAAAAAACTAGGATAAATTTATAATAATTTTTTTTTGACAACAGGAAGAGGACCCAAAAGTTAGTCTCTCTCTCTCTCTCTCTCTCTCTCTCTCTCTCTCTTTTTTTTTTCTCCTCCTTCCTCACTATATTTCCTCCTCTCTCTCTCTCTCTCTCTCTCTCTCTCTCTCTCTCTCTCTCTCTCTCTTTTGCTTTCTTTTCCTCCCCCTCCCCCTCCTAACTATTTTTCCTTTTCCTCCACTTCTCTCTCTCTGTAATACATATTTGAACTGGTTTATCACAGTCGGACTTTTTATTTGAATACGAGAACAAATATATGAAGTCTATCCATTACCACACACACACACAAACACACACACACACACACACACACACACACACACACACACGCTTATCTTCCTTTTTTTTCCTTTCTCCTTTCTATTTTCCATTTTTTTCCTCAACCTTTCCTTCTTCTTCCTCCATTCTTTCCTTTTTTATCTTTCTCTCCTTTTCCTTCCTTCCTTCTCCTCCTCTCTGTCTCATATTCTCTCTCTCTCTCTCTCTCTCTCTCTCTCTCTCTCACACACACACACACACACACACACACACACACACACAATAGCAATTAACTTTTTTTCAGGTAAACTTTAATTAGATTGTTACCTGTAATTAATGTTTTTGCTTTTTTTTTTAATCTATAACCTGGTGTACTCGTGAAAAAAACGCATGTACTTTTGTTTTATTGTTATTTTTTTTTACTGTTTGATGCTGTATTTATTTGCTTGTTCATTTATTTGTACGGTGAGGGAAAAAGGAAATGAAAGAAAAAGAAAAAAGAAAAAAGAATATAGAAAAAGATGTACTCATAAAATATAGATGTACTTTTATTATCTTTTATTTATTTATTTACATCTTTATTTAAACGGTGAGGGAGAAAGGAATAGAAAGAAAAAAAGAAAGAAATAAGAAATAAAAGACGACTAAAAGTAAGAAAAAATAAACAGAAACGAAAAAGAAAAGAAGGAAACAAGAAATAAAGATGAGGGAAAGGAAGAAAAAAGGAAATATAAAGAGAAGAAAAAAAGAAAGATAAATGAAAAGAGGAAAAAAAATAAAAGATAACCAAAAAGACTTAAGCCAAAAAAATGATTAATAAAATAGGACCCCACGTGGTGTTTCCTATTTAGATTTTACGAGACAGGAGAAACAACGAAGAAGAAGAACGGTCAGGAGGGAAACATTAAGTAAGGACGAGAAACAACAGAGGAAACATTTTTACTTGTGTGCTTAACTTGCCAGGGAAAAAAAGGATGGTCGGGAGGGAAAGAAGTGAGAGGAGGAGGAGATCGTGGTAATGGAGGGGGAGGTTAGAGGCGACGAAGAGAGCCTTTTATTTCTCCTCCTTTTATTTTGCATCAACAACAACAACAACAAAAATAGACTTGACCTTAAAAAAAATAAAAAATAAAAAAATAAATAAATAAAACACCTTATTCATATCGAGCTTTTTTTTTCTCTTCCTTTTATTTTACATCAACAACAACAACAACAAAAATAGACTTGACCTTAAGTAACAAATAAACAAATAAAAATAAAAATAAATAAAAATAAATTCAAAAAACTTATTCATATCGAGCTTTTTTTTCTCTTCCTTTTATTTTGCATCATCAACAACAACAACAACAAAAAAATACAACCTTAAGTAACACATATACAAATAAAAATAAACAAAAATAAGCAAATCAAACTTAAAGAAATCAAACCAAAACTTATTCAAATCGAGCCTTTTTTTTCTCTTCCTTTTATTTTGCATCAACAACAAAAAAAATAAACCTTAAGTAACAAATAAACAAATACAAAAAAAATAAATAAACAAATCAAACTGAAAACAAATCAAACCAAAACTTATTCAAATCGAGTCTTTTCTTCTCTTATTATAATTTTGCTTCAACGAAAAAAAAAAAAAAAAAAAAAAAACAATAATTAAAAACATGGCGCCCAGAGTTTCGTTTGGCCACAATAATCATCCCGCGTCGATGCATAAGTAATGATAACAACGGCCCTGATAATTACAATGCCATTAGATTAGATTACATAACAAATAGAATTACATATTGCATTACACCCTGACCCTTCCGATGCGTCCCGGGGGGTGATAGATTAAAAATATTTCCTGTGTTCTGTGTGATTGGGTGTGTGTGGTTGGTGATGGGACTGGTGGATAGGGGAAGGGTTGGTAATGGGACTGGTGGATAGGGGAAGGATTGGTAATGGGACTGGTGGATAGGGGAAGGGTTGGTAATGGGACTGGTGGATAGGGGAAGGATTGGTAATGGGACTGGTGGATAGGGGAAGGATTGGTAATGGGACTGGTGGATAGGGGAAGGATTGGTAATGGGACTGGTGGATAGGGGAAGGATTGGTAATGGGACTGGTGGATAGGGGAAGGATTGGTAATGGGACTGGTGGATAGGAAAAGGATTGGTAATGGGACTGGTGGATAGGGGAAGGATTGGTAATGGGACTGGTGGAGAGCGGAAGGATTGGTAATGGGACTGGTGGATAGGGGAAGGATTGGTAATGGGACTGGTGGATAGGGGAAGGATTGGTAATGGGACTGGTGGATAGGGGAAGGATTGGTAATGGGACTGGTGGATAGGGGAAGGATTGGTAATGGGACTGGTGGATAGGGGAAGGATTGGTAATGGGACTGGTGGATAGGGGAAGGATTGATATAATTGCTAAACTAAATTATTTCATTGTCTATCATTGTTAAGCAGAAATTTCACATCGAGTTTCTATCACTGAGTCTAGAACTTTGACGCTAAAATTTCTCTGAGTTTCCATCGGTGAACTTATAGCAATTTAAGGAAAGTTTCGCCCAAGTGCTTCGTCTCGTTTCGTTTCGCTAAGTGGCTCAAATCTGCGTCCACGGTGCGTTGCCTTGCGTAATTTTGTCCCTTGTTTCGCTGATTGTCCCGCCACACGCCTGTCAGGGGGAGGCAGGACAGGTGGGGACAGGCAGGGAAGATAGGGAGGGACAGGACAGGGAGAGACAGAGACAGGACAGGGAGGAACAGAGACAGGGACAGTGAGATAGACAGGGAGGGACAGAAGTAGGACAAGTGGGGACAGGTGGGCAGGACAGGTAGGGACAGTGAGATAGAACAGGGAGGGACAGAGGTAGGACAGATATGGACAGGTGGGGACAAGTAGGGACAGGGAGGGACAGGTAGGGACAAGGAGGGACAGGTGGGGACAGGTGAGCGGGCAGGTAAATTTGTTCACTTTTCCGTCCTTCGTCAACACTGATTAACTCCCTTCCGAGAACTGGGGTAATTTCCATGATTGTTTTTTTTGTTTGTTTTTTTGGTCTGCTTTTTCTTGTTTCCGTTTTCTCTGGACGTCCGCACTTGAGGGGAGACTGAAGAGATCGATTAAGTGACGAAGAGAAACTGATTACGAGACGGAGAAACTAATTATGAGACCCAGCAAAGGTAAGGTAAATGAGAAAGTATATAGTTGATGAA
This sequence comes from Eriocheir sinensis, assembly GCF_024679095.1. Lineage (NCBI taxonomy): Eukaryota > Metazoa > Arthropoda > Malacostraca > Decapoda > Varunidae > Eriocheir > Eriocheir sinensis. The sequence goes on from NC_066568.1 coordinate 5,711,904, forward strand.
AATATACCAAATTAAGTTCGCTTTCTCTCCTTTCCTCTCTAAGTCTTTGCATCCCCCCAAGAAAGTGAAGATTAGTTAAGAGATGGAAAATAAGAAAAAACAATATTATGAAACTAAGAAAATCAAAGGAAAACAGGGAAGTGTATAATAGAGGATAATATTCTCGATTCATTTTTTTCACTTTTTTTCTCTTTTGAATATATGTATGTGCCTAAAAAGTGAAGAGATTGATAAAGATGTTTGAAAAGAAAAGGAAGAGAAGACGAGGAGGAAAATACTAGTTGTGGAAAATGTATTAGGTCAATTTTACGTTTTTTATTTTTTTATTTGTCTGAAAAGTTACGTAATTAATAAATAAAAAGGTAAAGAGAAACAAATGAAGAAACAATACACGTAAACGAAACAAGGCAGTAAAATTAATGAAGTCGAAAAAAAATATATACTTGGTTAGTTTCCTCAGTTTTCTCTTTAATTAACCTATGAGCGTTGGAAGTGATTAAGAAATGAAATAAGAAAAAATATACTTGGTTAATCTTCCTAGTTTTCTCTTTACTTAATGTCTGAGCGTTGGAAGTGATTACGAAATTAAATAAAAAAAATATACTTGATTAATTTTTCAAGTTTTTTCTTTACTTAAATGTCTGAGTGTTGGAAGTAATTAAGAAATGAAATAGAAAAAAATGTACTTGGTTAATCTTTCCAGTTTTATCTTTACTTAATGTCTGAGTGTTGGAAGTGACTAAGAAATGAAATAAATAATCTTAATGTCTGAGTGTTGGAGGTGGTTAAGAAAGGGAAATAAAAAAATGTACTTGGTTAATCTTTCCAGTTTTCTCTTTACTTAATGTCTGAGTGTTGGAGGTGGTTAAGAAAGGGAAATAAAAAAATGTACTTGGTTAATCTTTCCAGTTTTCTCTCTACTTAATGTCTGAGTGTTGGAAGTAATTAAGAAATGAAATAGAAAAAAATGTACTTGGTTAATCTTTCCAGTTTTCTCTTTACTTAATGTCTGAATGTTGGAAGTGACTAAGAAAGGGAAATAAAAAAAATGTACTTGGTTAATCTTTCCAGTTTTCTCTCTACTTAATGTCTGAGTGTTGGAAGTGACTAAGAATGGGAAATAAAAAAATATACTTGGTTAATCTTTCCAGTTTTCTCTTTACTTAATGTCTGAGTGTTGGAAGTGACTAAGAAAGGGAAATAAAAAATGTACTTGGTTAATCTTTCCAGTTTTCTCTCTACTTAATGTCTGAGTGTTGGAAGTGACTAAGAAAGGGAAATAAAAAAATGTACTTGGTTAATCTTTCCAGTTTTCTCTCTACTTAATGTCTGAGTGTTGGAAGTGACTAAGAAAGGGAAATAAAAAAATGTACTTGGTTAATCTTTCCAGTTTTCTCTCTACTTAATGTCTGAGTGTTGGAGGTGGTTAAGAAAGGGAAATAAAATGAAGATCAAGTCATTACGAAGGAGGAAAACAAGAAAGTGGATAAACGAGTAGAGGAAATTATAAATAGGAAAGGAAAACGCTGGGTAATCATTTTCTTTTTTGATGTTTGTGCATAAAAAGTTAAGATTGAAAAATAGATAAAAATAGAGAAACTAATCACGAAAAAACAGAAAACGTAAACAAAACAGAGAAGTAAAGTTATTGAAGTTGATAAAAAAAAAATGTACTTGGTTAATCTTTCCAGTTTTCTCTTTATTTAAACCCTGAGTGTTGGAAGTGATTAAGAAAAGGGAAATATAATGAAGATCAAGTCATTACGAAGGAGAAAAACAAGGATGTGGATTAATGAGACCAGCGGAAGGAGTTAATTAGCCGACTTTTTTCCCTCATGAATTCTAAACCCTAAAAAATGAGAAATTAATAACGTAATGAAAAAAAAAACTGACGGATGGAAAAATATAAAAACTCATGATTGTAAAAAATAATATGAAGTGATGAAAACTGATGAAGAAAAAAAAGAAAGAATGAAAACTGACGAGGAAAAATAAGAAAACATGAAAACTGACGAAAAAATAAGAAAACATGAAAATGACGAAAAAATAAGAAAACATGAAAACTGACGAAAAAATAAGAAAACATGAAAACTGACGAGGAAAAAATGAGAAAACATGAAAACTGATGAGTAAAAAATAAGAAAACGTGAAAACTGACGAGGAAAAAAAAACATGAAAACACGAGGAAAAAACAAGAAAATATGAAAACTGACGAGTAAAAAATAAGAAAACATGAAAACTGACAAGGAAAAAATGAGAAAACATGAAAACTAACGAGGAAAAAACGAGAAAACATGAAAACTGACGAGGAAAAAATAAGAAAACATGAAAACTGACAAGAAAAAATAAGAAAACATGAAAACTGACGAGGAAAAAATAAGAAAACATGAAAACTGACGAGGAAAAAATAAGAAAACATGAAAACTGACGAGGAAAAAATAAGAAAACATGAAAACTGACGAGGAAAAAATAAGAAAACATGAAAACTGACGAGGAAAAAATAAGAAAACATGAAAACTGACGAGGAAAAAATGAGAAAACATGACAGGAAAAATAAGAAAACATGAAAACTGACGAGGAAAAAATAAGAAAACATGAAAACTGACGAGGAAAAAATAAGAAAACATGAAAACTGACGAGGAAAAATAAGAAAACATGAAAACTGATGAAGAAAAAAAAAACATGAAAACTGATGAAGAAAAATAAGAAAACATGAAAACTGATGAAGAAAAATAAGAAAACATGAAAACTGATGAAGAAAAATAAGAAAACATGAAAACTGATGAAGAAAAAATAAGAAAACATGAAAACTGATGAAGAAAAATAAGAAAACATGAAAACTGATGAAGAAAAATAAGAAAACATGAAAACTGATGAAGAAAAATAAGAAAACATGAAAACTGACGAGGAAAAAATAAGAAAACATGAAAACTGACGAGGAAAAAATAAGAAAACATGAAAACTGACGAGGAAAAAATAAGAAAACATGAAAACTGACGAGGAAAAAATAAGAAAACATGAAAAGTGGCGAGGAAAAAAAAACATGAAAACTGACGAGGAAAAAATAAGAAAAACCTGGTGAGATGAAACAAGAAAAGACAAACAAACAATAACATAAAACGAACAATGGCTAAGTATATTTTCCTAATCTTTTCCTCAACAAGAAAATAAAAAAAGTGTAAAAATTAATAATAGAGATAAAAAAAACCCTGATGTGTGGAAAAAAAGAGAACCGAACAAGATGAAACGAGGAAAGAAAAGAAATTGCTTACGAAAAAAAGTAGGAAAAAAAAAAAACAGACAGAGGAGATAAAAAAAAAAATATATGAATGAAAACACAAACAACTACTATTCAAACTATACTAACAAGAACAACAACAACAACAGAAACATCAACAACAAGAACAGTAATAATAACAGGACCACCACCAATACCACCAAAACAACAACAACAACAATAACGAGGAAACTCAATAATCTCTACGTGAGTCACTTTCCAACTTTCACTACCTCCTCCTCCTCCTCCTCCTCCTCCTTCTCCTTCCCCCCCATAAGAAGGAGTTAAAATCCTCGTGTTTACCTTGAAAAAGACTCCGACGCTACACAAACAAAGAGGAGAAAAGGTGTGTGTGTGTGTGTGTGTGTGTGTGTGTGTGTGTGTGTGTGTGTGTGTGTGTGTGTGTGTGTGTGTGTGTGTGTGTGTGTGTGTGTGTGTGTGTAAAGGAAGAGAAAGAAAAAAAATGAGGGAGAAAAGAGGAGAGAGGAAGAAGGAAATGGAGAGAAAAGATAAAGAAGAAAAATGGAGGAAGGGGAAGGAAAGGTGGAGGAAAGAAAAGGAAGGAAGGAAGGAGAGAGGAAGGAGTTTTAGCACTGTGTGTGTGTGTGTGTGTGTGTGTGTGTGTGTGTGTGTGTGTGTGTGTGTGTGTGTGTGTGTGTGTCAAGGCTTCCAAATGCGCCAACTCACTAGTGAAAGACAAACAAGGGTGAAAGATAGAGAGAGAGAGAGAGAGAGAGAGAGAGAGAAGCCTTTACTGTCCTCTCAATGCAAGTGTTTCATATTTCTCTCTCTCTCTCTCTCTCTCTCTCTCTCTCTCTCTCATATTCCATTATTCCTCCCTTCATCCTCTTCCTTGTTTTGGTTCTCTTTACCTTCCTTCCTCCCTTCCTCTCTTCCTCTCCCTTCCTCCCCTCCTTTGTTATCAACCTTTCTATCTCAATTTCCTCCTCTCTCACTCTCCATTTCCCTCCTCTCTCTCTCTCTCTCTCTCTCTCTCTCTCTCTCTCTCTCTCTCTCTCTCTCTCTCTCTCTCTCTCTCTCTCTCTCTCTCTCTCCCTAAATGCTTTGCTATACAAGTCGCTCTCTCTCAATTTCCTTCTTATTTATCTTTCCCTCTTTCCTCCTCCTCCTCCCTTCTCTCTCTCTCTCTCTCTCTCTCTCTCTCTCTCTCTCTCTCTCTCTCTCCCTGTCTTAGCTCACCTGTGGCTGCGAAACAGGTTGAGAATTGCAGTGTTTGAAGTGCGCCAAAAAGCAGCTCAGGTGATTAAGGTGTTTTATTGCTACCTGTGTGACGCGGAACTCTCCATTTAAATACTCTCCACATGTACTGCCTTCCTTCCTCCTCCTCCTCCTCTTCTTCTTCTTCTTCCTTCCACTCTTCCTCCTCCTCATCTACATTTGGGTTTTCTGTTTCACGTCTCTTTCTACCTCTCTATCATTTTCATCCATTTCAATTTCCTTACTCTTTCTTTTTATCTCTTTTCATTTCATTTTCTTCATTTTTCCTCCTCTTCTTCTTCTTTTGATTCTTCTTTTACTTCTTCTTCTTCTTCTTCTTCTTCTTCTTCTTTTTCTTCTCATGCATTTCTATTTTCTTCATGTTTTTTTCTTCATCTTTTCTCTCCTCTATTTCCATTTCCATTACATTCTCTTTATTTTCCTTTCCTACTCTTCCTTACCTTTCCCTTCCCTTTCCTTCCCAGCCCAACCCTTCCCTCCACTTCCCTTCCATTCTCTCCCCTTTCCATCTGTTTCTCATCTCCTCACTTCCTTCTCTACTTTCCAATTTCCCATTTCTTACCTCTCCTGCCCTTCCCTTCCCTTCCCTCGACTTTCCTACCCTCTCTTTTCACTTTCCCATTCCTTACCCTTCCCTTCCCTTTCCTCCTCTCCACTTCCCCATTCCTTACCCTTCCCAAACCTTCCCTTCACTTCCCTCCTTTCCCTTCCCTTTCCCTTCATGTCATCACTTCCCCTTTCTTTGACCTTCCCTTCTCTTCCCTCCTTTTCCCTTCACTTCCCCATTCCTTACCCTTCCCAAACCTTCCCTTCACTTCCCTCCTTTTCCTTCTCTTCCCTTCTCTTCCTTACCTTCTCTCCACTTTCCCATTCCCAACCCTTCCCTTCACTTCCCTACATTTCCCTTCATCTCACCTCCACCACCAGCCTCCCCCCCCCCCCCCGCAGGTTGGGTCGGCTAGTTCCATTATCCGAAGGGCAAACACAGGTATTGATCCTTGTGGCTTCCCATCCTGCCCGGCCTGTGTCCCCGCGCCTCAGTCCCTTGAAGTGGTGTTCCCTCAACCTGTTTATTACGTGCGGCCAGGTGTAGCAAGCTCGGACACACCTGGACACACACACACACACACACACACGCACACACACATTGATGACAGGTTTCCATTCCATTACTTTATATTTGATTTATGTTTTTCTTCATCTCTTCTTTTTTTTTTTTTTGTCTTCTTTCTTTGACACACCTGGACACGCACCCACCCACCCACACACCCACACCCACACACACGCACCCACACACACACACACACACACACACACACACACACACACACACACACACACTGATAACAACCGTCCATTCCATTCCCATAAACTTCTATCTCATTCATGTTTTTAATTTCATCTTTTTTTTTCACCACTTCTTTTTTGTTTGGTCTTCTCTTCGTTCTTTGACACGCCTGGGCACACACACACACACACACACACACACACACACACACACACACACACACACACACACACACATGAATTGATAAACACCTCTCCTACTCTTCCTCTTTTTCTTTCTCTTCTATTCCCTTTCTTCTGTTCCTTATTTCCTGTATTTTTTTTTTTGCATTCTCTCGTTTATCCTCTCTTCTGCATTTGGATAGATAGATTCATATATAGATGCTTTCATGACCCCAAATTTGTCAGTTCTTTATAATACGTCTATACAATTATTTACGTGTAACTAAATAAATGGTTCAAAATATAAAACTAAAGATGAATAGAAGGGACACACACACACACACACACACACACACACACACACACACACACACACACACACACACACACACACATGATTGCTTTCACCTTTCCCACCACACACACGAAAATCCAAGCACCTGTAATTTACCTGCATACATAATGAGGGACGCCTGATCGCTCCCACCTCCCCACACCTGATTCAGCACACCTTGCCACCACCTGAGGATATCAATTAACACCCCTTTGTATGGATGTTTTTACCTGTGTGTTGATTGGCAGTACCTTTCTTTACTTAATTAACTTCACCTGGTCACTCCCTGGGGATATTAATACGTCTTTCTGCTGATTATGTTTACCTGTTTATGAATTTCAATTATATTTTTTTTCTTTTTTCTCTAGTTCATCATTCCTCCCTTCCTTCGTTTATTTCCTTCTCTTACTCCTCTTTATCTGCTACTGACTTCTCCACTTCATGTCTCCTTTCTCTCTCTCTCTCTCTCTCTCTCTCTCTCTCTCTCTCTCTCTCTCTCTCTCTCTCTCTCTCTCTCTCTCTCTCTCTCTCTCTCTCTCTCTCATATCTTATTCCATTATTCCTCCCTTCCTCCTCTTCCCTGTATTGCTTCTCTTTCCCTTCCTTCCTCCCTTTCTTTCTTATCTATTTATTTCATCTTCTTCATCTTTCATTTCATCCAATTCCATCATATTTTACACCTTTCCATACCTGACTTAATACACCTGGTAACCTTAAAGGGACATCTCCTCTCTACTGATGGAATTTACCTGCATACTAGATTAACTGTACCTGACCATCCCCACCTCTCCATACTGAATTTAGAACACCTGGTCGCCACAAACGGTAATTAATGTGATGTGATTTACCTGCATTCAAATTAGCAATACCTGATGTCATTTTCCATTTCTTTTTTCTATTTCCTATTTAACTTTTACTTTCTTTTTCACTTACAGTTCCGGCTTGCACACCTTTCCCCTTTACCTGCATTCAAATTAGCAATACCTGATGTCATTTTCCATTTCTTTTTTTCTATTTCCTATTTCACTTTCACTTTCTTTTCCTCTTACAATTCCAGCTTGCACACCTTTCCCCTTTACCTGTATTCAAATTAGCAATACCTGATCTCATTTTCCATTTCTTTTTCTATTTCCTTTTATTTCCTATTTCACTTTAATTTTCCCTTCCGTTTATAATTCTAGCTTCCACACTTTTTCCTTCATTATTCTTTTTTCTTCACTTTTTCCTCTTTTCCCATTTCCAGTTTTCCCTTTCCCTTATTTCACAGGACTCTTTTTTTCTCTTTTTTTCTTTTATTTTGTGATTTTTTTCCTCTCCACACTTTTCCCTTCATATCTTTTTCTCTTCACTCATTTTCCTTTTTTCCCTTTTCCTTATTTCACACGACTCTTTTCTCTCTTTTCTTTCTTTTATTTTCTGTGTTTTTTTTAGGTTCCACACTTCTTTGTAATATTCTTCCTTTTCTGTAGCCTTCTTTCTTTCATAGTATACCTGGTTACTACATCCGGAAACTCATCTATCTACGTGTCAGTCGATTAAATTTACCAGCAAAGTTAATTGACAGAACCTTATCAGTCACACCTTTCCATAGCTGACACACCTGGTCGCTATATCCGGAAACTAATCAATCTACCTGTCAGCTGATGAGATTTACCTGGATAATTAGTAGTACCTCATCACTCACACCTTTCCATACCTTGTGAACTGATATACCTTCCTCTCCACCTGTTCGTTGCTAATTAACTGCATACCTGATTAACCATACCTTCATCCCTACACCTTTCAATACCTGTTATATGCACCTTGGAAATTGATATGTTTTCTATTCTACTTACCTGTGCGTACTTTGACATCTTGGAAATTGATACACCTGTTGGCCACTTTTGTTACCCGCAGCCTACAGTTAATAAACTACCTAGTTAACTACACTTTTCCTACCTGTTTTAGATCACCATAGAAATTAATTAACCTGTTTGCTACTTTTTTTTACCTGTACAGCTAATTATCTATAACTTATTACCTACACCTTTCAATACTTGTGTTAGTTTACCTTAATTAGTCAACCTGATTGCTGCTTTTGTTGCCTGTACTTTTAATTAGTCATGCCTTATCACCTTGGAAATTAATATACCTCTTTACTGTTTTGTTTTCTTGTTACACTTTAATTTTTTTCTGTTTACCTTTTCTTTCATATTTTATCTCATTCATTAATTTTCCTTTATTCCTATTTTATTTTCCTTTTTTCCCTATTTCACGCTCTGTTTGCATTTCCAGCTTCATGTTTTCCTCTTTTTTCATTCATTTCCCTTTTTTTTTTTTTTTTTTCTCCCGTTTTTTTCTTGCTCTGTTTCACCAGCTTTTTGTCTTTTTTCATTCATTTCCCTTTTTTTTTCAATTAACTGCTTTCCTTTTTTCCCTATTTCACGCTCTGTTTGCATTTCCAGCTTCATGTTTTCCTCTTTTTTCATTCATTTCCCTTTTTTTTTTTCAATTAACTGCTTTCCTTTTTCTCCCGTTTCACTTTCGCTTTTGTTGCTGTAGTCTACGGTAAATTAACTATACCGTATGACCTACACCTGTCCATACCTGCTTTAGTTGGCCTCAGAAATCAATTAACCTGCTTGCTACTTTTGTCACCTGCACCCTTAATTAGCTATACCATACTGACTCCATATTATAACACCTGAACATAATTAGCTATACCATATTACCTGCATATTCCCATACCTGTTGTAGTGCATCTGGTTACCTGTTTAGTATACGTTGTTATCACCTGTATTAATTAATCTATCTACTTGTCTGTCTGCTACTGTTTTTACATGTACGCCATTTTTCTTCATATTTTCCCTTTCATTTCATTCATTTTCCTGTTTTTCCTATTAACTATTTTTTTGTTTTTCTGGTTTAATTTTCACTTTCTTTTTGGTTTACTTTCTCAACTTCCACACCTTTTTTCTTGTCTTCATATTTGTTTCATTAGTTCATTTATTTTCCTTTTGTTCTTCATTATCTATTTTCTTTTGTTTTCTCAATTCCTCTTTTTCGTTTTTTTTTCCCTGTGTCACGTTATTTTTTGTTATGTCCACCTTTTCAGAATCAATATCTTTTCCCTTCATATTTTTCAGTTCATTCATTTTCCTTTTTTTCTATTTCCTCTTTTCCTTTTCTTCCGGTTTCACCTCAATTTCTTCTCTGTTTTTGTTATTTCCTTTCTTATATTTTGCTTCAGTTCATTATTTTCCGTTTTTTCCCTATTTTCTTTGCCATTTTATCCCAATTCACCTCAATTTCTTTAATGCAACTGTTATTTTCTCTCATATTTTTCTGTTCACCTCACTCGGTTTCCCTTTTTTTTCCCGTTTCAATCTCGCCTTTTTTTCCCATTCCACTTTCACTTTTTCCCGTTCCACTTTTTCCCGTTCCACTTTTTCCCGTTTCACTTTTTCCCGTTCCACTTTTTCCCGTTCCACTTTTTCCCGTTTCCCTTTTCCCGTTCCACTTTTTCCCGTTTCCCTTTTCCCGTTCCATTTTTTCCCGTCCCACTTCTTCCCGTTCCACTTTTTCCCGTTTCATTTTTCTTGTTCCACTTTTTCCTGTTCCACTTTTTCCCGTTCCACTTTTTCCCGTTTCACTTTTTCAAGTTTCATTTTTTCCCGTTTCACTTTTTCCCGTTCTACTTTTTCTCGTTGCGCTTTCACTTTTTCTGTCAACCTTTCCATCGCCCACCTTTAATCGCCTTCCTGCCTCCACGTGCTCTGGTAATTAGTTTCCAGGTGAGTAATTAAAAGCCCAAAGTTTTAATAAAGAAAATCATTAGAAGCGTTTTCAGCTTTAGAATAAATATAGGGCTGCAATACTCTCTCTCTCTCTCTCTCTCTCTCTCTCTCTCTCTCTCTCTCTCTCTCTCTCTCTCTCTCTCTCTCTCTCTCGTTCCTGTCCTATCCTTTCCTTTTTCCTTCTGTTCCCGTTTCCTTTTCTTTCTTTTCCTTATTCCTCAGTTTCCTTCCTTCCCTTTCTTTTTTAACTTTTCTTTTCTTTCTTTCCCTTTCGTCTCTCTATTTCCGTTTCATTCAATTTCTTTCCATTTCCCTCCTCTCTTTACTTTCTCACTCTTCCTCATTCCACTCTCTCTCTCTCTCTCTCTCTCTCTCTCTCTCTCTCTCTCTCTCTCTCTCTCTCTCTCTCTCTCTCTCTCTCTCATTGCCTCCTATTTCGTGTTTCCATCATTCTCTTTTTATTTAGGTAGTTTTTTTTGTTTGTTTTGTTCGTTTTTCTATTTATTTTTTCTCTTTCTCTCTCTCTCCATCGTCCTTGACTTATGAATACACAGACTTTCACTTTCTCTCCTCTCGTTACTCAATCTGCAATATTTTTTCGCCTTTTTCTTGTCTCACATACACTATGCATTCTCTCTCTCTCTCTCTCTCTCTCTCTCTCTCTCTCTCTCTCTCTCTCTCTCTCTCTCTCTCTCGTGAACAGGTAAACTGATAAATAAATAAATACATGAAAAAGAAT